>NW_026991421.1:557500-762500 GCF_036370855.1 Dromaius novaehollandiae | reverse complement strand
ACCAGTGGTGAGTTATAATTCAGCTTTATTTCCTATCCTGGGATGTAAGTGTACTGATATTTAGTAGGAAAAAAAAAAAAAGTCATAAAATGAGGTAGCACTGACACTCTCTTTGCTGGAATGTGGACAGATCCTGGGCTTAATTTTAAAGGGTGGCTTAGCAAGATTCTACTGTAATCTACACAAAATGTATAAAACACGAACCATTTCCAGAATAAGGCCACTAATTTTGCCATTGGCAATTAACAGTGAGAAACAGCAGTTAAAAGCAAAAACACTCACTTGATTACAGAGGTGTTTTTGAGGCAATAAACTGTGGGAAGAAGTATAAACACACAGTCCTCTCATCCCTCCTCTTTCTTTTCCAGTATGAGTTTAGGTGTCTCTGCTTCCTGTATGTACTGTTCCCCGAGGAGAAATTTCAGTCTGTTTTCTTAGTGGGGAATCCAAACAAGTCCATGCTACATTTGAAGATGGGGACAGCACTGTAGAACAGTAGGATTACAAGTTTCCCATGAGTCATAGTCATGACAGTCTGATGTCCAGATGCCCAGATTCGATACCAGGGCTTCTCTTCTCTGCAATGGCTGGGCACAACATGTTGTTCAGATTCACTTCTGTGACCTAGGAAAGGGACAACAAATTTATAAATTAGTAATATTTTGGGTTGCAATGCTTCAGAGACCTAAAATGGTAATTTTCAAATTACCATAGTAATCAAAAGTGTTTAGCTGGCAATCCTTTGTTCAGCATCAATTGGCCAGCTTTCAGAAGGAAAGCAGATCTGAATGCAGTTGTGCATTTAAGAGATGGATTTATATGGGTGCATAGCTGATTTATGGAAGGTTTTACCACTACTTGTGAAATATGAGGTACAAATGGCCATTAGGACATGCGATTAAAAATTTGTATTCAAGTAATTTTATCCATGTGAATCTGGACACTTTGAAAAACTAGTCAGTGTTTTTATTTTGAATGCACTTGCAAACTATCTGTTTATTAACACACATTTACTTACCAATCCCAGAATCTGCAAGATGCTAAAATGGTATACAAACATAAGCCCAGTAGACAGAAGAGCCCACCAGAAACTGGAGAGTGGTTCTGGAGTGTAGACACCTTGAAAAGAAAGGAATACATTAGTATTCAGCTGAATTACTGTGTCCAAACACTCATGGAAAATCCTCTTTTCTCCTCTAGATGTTGGGGTATCTGGTTTTAGCTGATAACCTAGAGACTCCTGTTATAGTAATTAATATTTGAGAGCCTTATTTCTTACCTGCAGCATCCGGATCAGTTTCTTCCCTCCTTCTGCTCCAACATTAAAATGTACAATATATTAGCTCAGTAAGCTTGCCTATTTTCCACCAACACCAGTGATTTTTACCTCATTTACCTAATTTTTCCTTCTAACACAGAAGTACTAAATGTATCTAAAATACTGTAACAGCATACAATGGAGTCTTCGAAATCAGGTTATTTTTGTACTCAAACACCTGCTTGTTATGGGAGCTATGACTTTAGCATGTACAGAACTAACCCAGGCAGTGGCAATTACTGCACAGTGCTGCATTAGAGTGTAGCTTGATGGCCATTTCCTCCTATTTCATCGTTGGTTGACATCTATTCAAGTAGTTTGCACTGATAGTGCATAGAAACAGAAAACCTTTATAAAGTAGTCAATCCATTAGTGACAGACCGTGCTCTTAAGTGAAAATTGCTGTGGAGATACTCTCAAATATACAGTATAAGCAATTAATTTTATATTCAGTAGACACCACAGATGCCTCAGTATTTCAGGGCTCTCCTCCTGCAAACGAGTTTTGGCAATTTAGTGAAAAAACACAATGTCACATGATGTAGAGTTCACCAAAGAAGTAATAATACTCTAATAAAAGTACCCTTAGATGCAAGGCTATTTTTAGAATTAAGTATTCAAACATATGGCGAGAACAGAAACAGTTTACAGAGTTGTCAAAGTCTTACTAGCAGACATGTTAATAAGATATGGGGAAAAATATTGCTTTCCTTATGACTTTAATAACCTAGGGGGACACACACACACAAAAAGGCACACTGTCATGGTGCTCAGGCTCTGTAAAAAGTTGTATACTTTCAGACAATTGTAAAAAAAAAAATACTGTCATTTTTATCTGCCTTTGCCTGCTCTCTGCCCTGTTAGATATTATCAAATGTTGATAGTTATATTCATTACTCAAAGGATGCCTTATAGCAGAGACAGGCTATACTGATATTACCCTTCACTAGCTAGCACATTCAGCAATAACCATAAAGATTCAATAGACTTCAGCATAGGCTGTACAAGCCTATTGGGACTGAGAATAACTATGTACATGTGTAGGTAGCTATGACAGTACTCACTAGACTAAAGCTGGTATGAGTATGCCCATGTACAGTATCTTATGAAGATAAAGGCAAAATAACTCCTTTTACCTGCTTCACCACACCACCATTTAGTCATGCATGCTCTCTGTTTTTAAATCACCAGAGGACTGCTTTCTCAATCCTTATTGCCCTTTTACAATTCTTTTCTGCATTTATTTTTCTATAATTTTGGCTGTCATGCCAGGTAGCTACAGTAAAATCAATGTAATTTAAATGGAAATTTCTGAAAGTTACAATATTCTTCCCAAAACTACCTACACTTTGCATTCTAAAGCAGTAGAGCTATCCCTTATCCACTGAAAATAACATAGCGGCTCTGTTCCTAGTCAACAGAGAGCAAGAAGTTGGTTGTATACTTGAATGACAGCAGCGCATATGCACCCCGTATGTCACTCTCACTGTGACTTTAATAAGCAACAACATTGTTGTAATTTTACCCAAAATACAATTGCACACCATGCTTTAGTAAGCAAACTGTGGCTTGATGCAACCATGACAAATATGAGCTTCTGTGAAAGCGTAAGACAGCTTATAGGATTTCTTTTCCAGTGGCTGGATGAAGATCAGAGGAAGCGTCTGAACTACAAGCAAAATCCAAACTTAAAAGTGAAGTTGATACGAATAATGGAGTCCTCTATAGTTAAAGGGAGAAAATTCAGACTAGTCTAATACTTTCTAACATACTTAGCAAGTATGCTCTAAGAACTGAGGGGTATCCTATTTACAAACCAGTACAGAAAGCTTCACTTAAATAGCAATGGTATTAGTTAAACTCCACTACCTGAAAACATCAGTAAGATGGCAGATACATGACACCACCTTGCCTATGGTTTTTCATTATAGATAGGAAGAGAGGAAGCAAGTAGCCTTGGTGTCAGAGTTTAAGTGACCACAGCTCTATTACCAAAGTACCAACTTTAAGTGACCTGGTCAAGCTATACATAAACTTTTTGTGCTGCCTCCCTAGCTGTAAAGAAAATGTCATTTGACTTGCAAAGTTTTTCACTGTTGTCTTTGCAATTTTAAGTGCATTTTTAACCTAGATGCAATACACAAAATAATATTTAAATAAGTTAAGCTCTCTAAAACAGCTCCCAGGAACTGGTAGAGTAGTGCTATACCATATTTGTATTCACCTGAACTCACCCGGTTGACATTTACTTATGTTATTTCAGAAGTATTGTATAAAGCCTGAGAACAGATGGTACTAGACTAAAGAGATGAACATTCAGAAAAGCTAGAATTCAGAGACCTTGATATCTGGGGGACAACTTAGAGGCCTACATTGTTTCACTAGGCAACATGTAAAACACTAAAATAGACAAGTGATCCTAGCTATGAAACAGGACTGGAGGAAGAACGCAGTCTTTAAGAGATTAAGTAAACTGCCCAAGATTACAAAGCAGAGCAATGGCATAGTTTGGCTTTGAACCCATGTTTCTCGTATTCAGCTCAAACAATCTAGCCAGAGAATTGTGTTTCAGCAGACACTTAGGAGAGCTGTTCAGGTTCTTCCAGCTAAGAATCTTGCACTACAACATCCTCTTTTTTTTCCTTGCAAAATTTACATATATATATATATATATATATATATATATATATATAAAAATATAATATATATATAATGACTCTCACACTCCACACTGACCTCACCAAATAATAGAAAATTCCCCTCACTTGCTAGACTTCACAATCCTGAAAACAACAGTATGATATTCAGTAGTGTCATTATCCAGACATCAAGGGACAAAAAGGAAACAATGACCTCCGCACAGAAACATTTCAGAGGGAGCTGGATTCCCACATGTGGTTTGGGATACTAATTTTAAATTCATACCTGGGATATTTTGTGAGCATTTCTCATTAGACAAATAATCACTATAGATTTTATAACTCTGCAGTACTGCTATTCAACAGATGACTGTTTAACAGACCAGTGTGAACTACTTTCTTTAGCGCAGTCTGTTAACAATGGCATACAAAAAGGAAAATTGAGATCCAGCTGAGTGGTTGTTTGAATGGCCTGTGGTGGGTTTGTCACAAGCTATTTGCTGCTCACATGGGAAATCAATTTCAATATGTAGCGGTGAGCTTCACTATTTCTCTATCACTAAGGAGCACAGGCAGTTCTTATATGTTAAGCACATTCAAAAAATTTAATCCAACTGCCAGTCTGGCACTAATCTCATTCGCAGAAATGCTCATGCCCCAGACAGTTGAGACCATTCCAGATCAGGGTCATCCAAGTAGGCTATATATTTGCTCTTGGGTTGAAATAGCATGGTAATGGATATTTCAGTTTAAACTTTATTATTTCAGTAGCACTGTTAGGAAGGACTTAATATGGATTCAGGAGATTTGGGTTCATCATCTGCTTCTGCAACAAGAATTCACGTGACCTTGAACAAGTCAAATAGTTAATTTTGTTATCTAGGAAATGGAAGTGTGGCTTTAAAATCTAAAGATCAACATCGAAGAGAGACTAAATTTATTTTAAACTGACTTTTTCCCCCATGAAGTCTTGTGCTAGTTCTAGTGTCCTTACTAATTATTTATTTAAACTTCTCAAAAAATAGGCTGGTGAAAATCTTTATGGAATTTAACAGAAACTAATACTTCTTTTGTATTTCCATAGAAGCATAATGTAGTTGAAAAGTACTCTTCTTTTGGTTGCAAGTGGAGATTTATTTTTTTCCCCTGTCCAAAATACAACCAAATCAGTTTACTCTCTCCACAGTGTGGACAGCCTGCATTTGAATTGTGAATTTTGCACACCCATTTTAACAACATTCAAGCACTGAGAGTTAGCCAGGAGGATGCACTTCAAGATACGCTCTGTTCTTACCAGTGGTGAGTTATAATTCAGCTTTATTTCCTATCCTGGGATGTAAGTGTACTGATATTTAGTAGGAAAAAAAAAAAAAGTCATAAAATGAGGTAGCACTGACACTCTCTTTGCTGGAATGTGGACAGATCCTGGGCTTAATTTTAAAGGGTGGCTTCGCAAGATTCTACTGTAATCTACACAAAATGTATAAAACACGAACCATTTCCAGAATAAGGCCACTAATTTTGCCATTGGCAATTAACAGTGAGAAACAGCAGTTAAAAGCAAAAACACTCACTTGATTACAGAGGTGTTTTTGAGGCAATAAACTGTGGGAAGAAGTATAAACACACAGTCCTCTCATCCCTCCTCTTTCTTTTCCAGTATGAGTTTAGGTGTCTCTGCTTCCTGTATGTACTATTCCCCGAGGAGAAATTTCAGTCTGTTTTCTTAGTGGGGAATCCAAACAAGTCCATGCTACATTTGAAGATGGGGACAGCACTGTAGAACAGTAGGATTACAAGTTTCCCATGAGTCATAGTCATGACAGTCTGATGTCCAGATGCCCAGATTCGATACCAGGGCTTCTCTTCTCTGCAATGGCTGGGCACAACATGTTGTTCAGATTCACTTCTGTGACCTAGGAAAGGGACAACAAATTTATAAATTAGTAATATTTTGGGTTGCAATGCTTCAGAGACCTAAAATGGTAATTTTCAAATTACCATAGTAATCAAAAGTGTTTAGCTGGCAATCCTTTGTTCAGCATCAATTGGCCAGCTTTCAGAAGGAAAGCAGATCTGAATGCAGTTGTGCATTTAAGAGATGGATTTATATGGGTGCATAGCTGATTTATGGAAGGTTTTACCACTACTTGTGAAATATGAGGTACAAATGGCCATTAGGACATGCGATTAAAAATTTGTATTCAAGTAATTTTATCCATGTGAATCTGGACACTTTGAAAAACTAGTCAGTGTTTTTATTTTGAATGCACTTGCAAACTATCTGTTTATTAACACACATTTACTTACCAATCCCAGAATCTGCAAGATGCTAAAATGGTATACAAACATAAGCCCAGTAGACAGAAGAGCCCACCAGAAACTGGAGAGTGGTTCTGGAGTGTAGACACCTTGAAAAGAAAGGAATACATTAGTATTCAGCTGAATTACTGTGTCCAAACACTCATGGAAAATCCTCTTTTCTCCTCTAGATGTTGGGGTATCTGGTTTTAGCTGATAACCTAGAGACTCCTGTTATAGTAATTAATATTTGAGAGCCTTATTTCTTACCTGCAGCATCCGGATCAGTTTCTTCCCTCCTTCTGCTCCAACATTAAAATGTACAATATATTAGCTCAGTAAGCTTGCCTATTTTCCACCAACACCAGTGATTTTTACCTCATTTACCTAATTTTTCCTTCTAACACAGAAGTACTAAATGTATCTAAAATACTGTAACAGCATACAATGGAGTCTTCGAAATCAGGTTATTTTTGTACTCAAACACCTGCTTGTTATGGGAGCTATGACTTTAGCATGTACAGAACTAACCCAGGCAGTGGCAATTACTGCACAGTGCTGCATTAGAGTGTAGCTTGATGGCCATTTCCTCCTATTTCATCGTTGGTTGACATCTATTCAAGTAGTTTGCACTGATAGTGCATAGAAACAGAAAACCTTTATAAAGTAGTCAATCCATTAGTGACAGACCGTGCTCTTAAGTGAAAATTGCTGTGGAGATACTCTCAAATATACAGTATAAGCAATTAATTTTATATTCAGTAGACACCACAGATGCCTCAGTATTTCAGGGCTCTCCTCCTGCAAACGAGTTTTGGCAATTTAGTGAAAAAACACAATGTCACATGATGTAGAGTTCACCAAAGAAGTAATAATACTCTAATAAAAGTACCCTTAGATGCAAGGCTATTTTTAGAATTAAGTATTCAAACATATGGCGAGAACAGAAACAGTTTACAGAGTTGTCAAAGTCTTACTAGCAGACATGTTAATAAGATATGGGGAAAAATATTGCTTTCCTTATGACTTTAATAACCTAGGGGGACACACACACACAAAAAGGCACACTGTCATGGTGCTCAGGCTCTGTAAAAAGTTGTATACTTTCAGACAATTGTAAAAAAAAAAATACTGTCATTTTTATCTGCCTTTGCCTGCTCTCTGCCCTGTTAGATATTATCAAATGTTGATAGTTATATTCATTACTCAAAGGATGCCTTATAGCAGAGACAGGCTATACTGATATTACCCTTCACTAGCTAGCACATTCAGCAATAACCATAAAGATTCAATAGACTTCAGCATAGGCTGTACAAGCCTATTGGGACTGAGAATAACTATGTACATGTGTAGGTAGCTATGACAGTACTCACTAGACTAAAGCTGGTATGAGTATGCCCATGTACAGTATCTTATGAAGATAAAGGCAAAATAACTCCTTTTACCTGCTTCACCACACCACCATTTAGTCATGCATGCTCTCTGTTTTTAAATCACCAGAGGACTGCTTTCTCAATCCTTATTGCCCTTTTACAATTCTTTTCTGCATTTATTTTTCTATAATTTTGGCTGTCATGCCAGGTAGCTACAGTAAAATCAATGTAATTTAAATGGAAATTTCTGAAAGTTACAATATTCTTCCCAAAACTACCTACACTTTGCATTCTAAAGCAGTAGAGCTATCCCTTATCCACTGAAAATAACATAGCGGCTCTGTTCCTAGTCAACAGAGAGCAAGAAGTTGGTTGTATACTTGAATGACAGCAGCGCATATGCACCCCGTATGTCACTCTCACTGTGACTTTAATAAGCAACAACATTGTTGTAATTTTACCCAAAATACAATTGCACACCATGCTTTAGTAAGCAAACTGTGGCTTGATGCAACCATGACAAATATGAGCTTCTGTGAAAGCGTAAGACAGCTTATAGGATTTCTTTTCCAGTGGCTGGATGAAGATCAGAGGAAGCGTCTGAACTACAAGCAAAATCCAAACTTAAAAGTGAAGTTGATACGAATAATGGAGTCCTCTATAGTTAAAGGGAGAAAATTCAGACTAGTCTAATACTTTCTAACATACTTAGCAAGTATGCTCTAAGAACTGAGGGGTATCCTATTTACAAACCAGTACAGAAAGCTTCACTTAAATAGCAATGGTATTAGTTAAACTCCACTACCTGAAAACATCAGTAAGATGGCAGATACATGACACCACCTTGCCTATGGTTTTTCATTATAGATAGGAAGAGAGGAAGCAAGTAGCCTTGGTGTCAGAGTTTAAGTGACCACAGCTCTATTACCAAAGTACCAACTTTAAGTGACCTGGTCAAGCTATACATAAACTTTTTGTGCTGCCTCCCTAGCTGTAAAGAAAATGTCATTTGACTTGCAAAGTTTTTCACTGTTGTCTTTGCAATTTTAAGTGCATTTTTAACCTAGATGCAATACACAAAATAATATTTAAATAAGTTAAGCTCTCTAAAACAGCTCCCAGGAACTGGTAGAGTAGTGCTATACCATATTTGTATTCACCTGAACTCACCCGGTTGACATTTACTTATGTTATTTCAGAAGTATTGTATAAAGCCTGAGAACAGATGGTACTAGACTAAAGAGATGAACATTCAGAAAAGCTAGAATTCAGAGACCTTGATATCTGGGGGACAACTTAGAGGCCTACATTGTTTCACTAGGCAACATGTAAAACACTAAAATAGACAAGTGATCCTAGCTATGAAACAGGACTGGAGGAAGAACGCAGTCTTTAAGAGATTAAGTAAACTGCCCAAGATTACAAAGCAGAGCAATGGCATAGTTTGGCTTTGAACCCATGTTTCTCGTATTCAGCTCAAACAATCTAGCCAGAGAATTGTGTTTCAGCAGACACTTAGGAGAGCTGTTCAGGTTCTTCCAGCTAAGAATCTTGCACTACAACATCCTCTTTTTTTTCCTTGCAAAATTTACATATATATATATATATATATATATATATATATATATAAATATAATATATATATAATGACTCTCACACTCCACACTGACCTCACCAAATAATAGAAAATTCCCCTCACTTGCTAGACTTCACAATCCTGAAAACAACAGTATGATATTCAGTAGTGTCATTATCCAGACATCAAGGGACAAAAAGGAAACAATGACCTCCGCACAGAAACATTTCAGAGGGAGCTGGATTCCCACATGTGGTTTGGGATACTAATTTTAAATTCATACCTGGGATATTTTGTGAGCATTTCTCATTAGACAAATAATCACTATAGATTTTATAACTCTGCAGTACTGCTATTCAACAGATGACTGTTTAACAGACCAGTGTGAACTACTTTCTTTAGCGCAGTCTGTTAACAATGGCATACAAAAAGGAAAATTGAGATCCAGCTGAGTGGTTGTTTGAATGGCCTGTGGTGGGTTTGTCACAAGCTATTTGCTGCTCACATGGGAAATCAATTTCAATATGTAGCGGTGAGCTTCACTATTTCTCTATCACTAAGGAGCACAGGCAGTTCTTATATGTTAAGCACATTCAAAAAATTTAATCCAACTGCCAGTCTGGCACTAATCTCATTCGCAGAAATGCTCATGCCCCAGACAGTTGAGACCATTCCAGATCAGGGTCATCCAAGTAGGCTATATATTTGCTCTTGGGTTGAAATAGCATGGTAATGGATATTTCAGTTTAAACTTTATTATTTCAGTAGCACTGTTAGGAAGGACTTAATATGGATTCAGGAGATTTGGGTTCATCATCTGCTTCTGCAACAAGAATTCACGTGACCTTGAACAAGTCAAATAGTTAATTTTGTTATCTAGGAAATGGAAGTGTGGCTTTAAAATCTAAAGATCAACATCGAAGAGAGACTAAATTTATTTTAAACTGACTTTTTCCCCCATGAAGTCTTGTGCTAGTTCTAGTGTCCTTACTAATTATTTATTTAAACTTCTCAAAAAATAGGCTGGTGAAAATCTTTATGGAATTTAACAGAAACTAATACTTCTTTTGTATTTCCATAGAAGCATAATGTAGTTGAAAAGTACTCTTCTTTTGGTTGCAAGTGGAGATTTATTTTTTTCCCCTGTCCAAAATACAACCAAATCAGTTTACTCTCTCCACAGTGTGGACAGCCTGCATTTGAATTGTGAATTTTGCACACCCATTTTAACAACATTCAAGCACTGAGAGTTAGCCAGGAGGATGCACTTCAAGATACGCTCTGTTCTTACCAGTGGTGAGTTATAATTCAGCTTTATTTCCTATCCTGGGATGTAAGTGTACTGATATTTAGTAGGAAAAAAAAAAAAAGTCATAAAATGAGGTAGCACTGACACTCTCTTTGCTGGAATGTGGACAGATCCTGGGCTTAATTTTAAAGGGTGGCTTCGCAAGATTCTACTGTAATCTACACAAAATGTATAAAACACGAACCATTTCCAGAATAAGGCCACTAATTTTGCCATTGGCAATTAACAGTGAGAAACAGCAGTTAAAAGCAAAAACACTCACTTCATTACAGAGGTGTTTTTGAGGCAATAAACTGTGGGAAGAAGTATAAACACACAGTCCTCTCATCCCTCCTCTTTCTTTTCCAGTATGAGTTTAGGTGTCTCTGCTTCCTGTATGTACTATTCCCCGAGGAGAAATTTCAGTCTGTTTTCTTAGTGGGGAATCCAAACAAGTCCATGCTACATTTGAAGATGGGGACAGCACTGTAGAACAGTAGGATTACAAGTTTCCCATGAGTCATAGTCATGACAGTCTGATGTCCAGATGCCCAGATTCGATACCAGGGCTTCTCTTCTCTGCAATGGCTGGGCACAACATGTTGTTCAGATTCACTTCTGTGACCTAGGAAAGGGACAACAAATTTATAAATTAGTAATATTTTGGGTTGCAATGCTTCAGAGACCTAAAATGGTAATTTTCAAATTACCATAGTAATCAAAAGTGTTTAGCTGGCAATCCTTTGTTCAGCATCAATTGGCCAGCTTTCAGAAGGAAAGCAGATCTGAATGCAGTTGTGCATTTAAGAGATGGATTTATATGGGTGCATAGCTGATTTATGGAAGGTTTTACCACTACTTGTGAAATATGAGGTACAAATGGCCATTAGGACATGCGATTAAAAATTTGTATTCAAGTAATTTTATCCATGTGAATCTGGACACTTTGAAAAACTAGTCAGTGTTTTTATTTTGAATGCACTTGCAAACTATCTGTTTATTAACACACATTTACTTACCAATCCCAGAATCTGCAAGATGCTAAAATGGTATACAAACATAAGCCCAGTAGACAGAAGAGCCCACCAGAAACTGGAGAGTGGTTCTGGAGTGTAGACACCTTGAAAAGAAAGGAATACATTAGTATTCAGCTGAATTACTGTGTCCAAACACTCATGGAAAATCCTCTTTTCTCCTCTAGATGTTGGGGTATCTGGTTTTAGCTGATAACCTAGAGACTCCTGTTATAGTAATTAATATTTGAGAGCCTTATTTCTTACCTGCAGCATCCGGATCAGTTTCTTCCCTCCTTCTGCTCCAACATTAAAATGTACAATATATTAGCTCAGTAAGCTTGCCTATTTTCCACCAACACCAGTGATTTTTACCTCATTTACCTAATTTTTCCTTCTAACACAGAAGTACTAAATGTATCTAAAATACTGTAACAGCATACAATGGAGTCTTCGAAATCAGGTTATTTTTGTACTCAAACACCTGCTTGTTATGGGAGCTATGACTTTAGCATGTACAGAACTAACCCAGGCAGTGGCAATTACTGCACAGTGCTGCATTAGAGTGTAGCTTGATGGCCATTTCCTCCTATTTCATCGTTGGTTGACATCTATTCAAGTAGTTTGCACTGATAGTGCATAGAAACAGAAAACCTTTATAAAGTAGTCAATCCATTAGTGACAGACCGTGCTCTTAAGTGAAAATTGCTGTGGAGATACTCTCAAATATACAGTATAAGCAATTAATTTTATATTCAGTAGACACCACAGATGCCTCAGTATTTCAGGGCTCTCCTCCTGAAAACGAGTTTTGGCAATTTAGTGAAAAAACACAATGTCACATGATGTAGAGTTCACCAAAGAAGTAATAATACTCTAATAAAAGTACCCTTAGATGCAAGGCTATTTTTAGAATTAAGTATTCAAACATATGGCGAGAACAGAAACAGTTTACAGAGTTGTCAAAGTCTTACTAGCAGACATGTTAATAAGATATGGGGAAAAATATTGCTTTCCTTATGACTTTAATAACCTAGGGGGACACACACACACAAAAAGGCACACTGTCATGGTGCTCAGGCTCTGTAAAAAGTTGTATACTTTCAGACAATTGTAAAAAAAAAAATACTGTCATTTTTATCTGCCTTTGCCTGCTCTCTGCCCTGTTAGATATTATCAAATGTTGATAGTTATATTCATTACTCAAAGGATGCCTTATAGCAGAGACAGGCTATACTGATATTACCCTTCACTAGCTAGCACATTCAGCAATAACCATAAAGATTCAATAGACTTCAGCATAGGCTGTACAAGCCTATTGGGACTGAGAATAACTATGTACATGTGTAGGTAGCTATGACAGTACTCACTAGACTAAAGCTGGTATGAGTATGCCCATGTACAGTATCTTATGAAGATAAAGGCAAAATAACTCCTTTTACCTGCTTCACCACACCACCATTTAGTCATGCATGCTCTCTGTTTTTAAATCACCAGAGGACTGCTTTCTCAATCCTTATTGCCCTTTTACAATTCTTTTCTGCATTTATTTTTCTATAATTTTGGCTGTCATGCCAGGTAGCTACAGTAAAATCAATGTAATTTAAATGGAAATTTCTGAAAGTTACAATATTCTTCCCAAAACTACCTACACTTTGCATTCTAAAGCAGTAGAGCTATCCCTTATCCACTGAAAATAACATAGCGGCTCTGTTCCTAGTCAACAGAGAGCAAGAAGTTGGTTGTATACTTGAATGACAGCAGCGCATATGCACCCCGTATGTCACTCTCACTGTGACTTTAATAAGCAACAACATTGTTGTAATTTTACCCAAAATACAATTGCACACCATGCTTTAGTAAGCAAACTGTGGCTTGATGCAACCATGACAAATATGAGCTTCTGTGAAAGCGTAAGACAGCTTATAGGATTTCTTTTCCAGTGGCTGGATGAAGATCAGAGGAAGCGTCTGAACTACAAGCAAAATCCAAACTTAAAAGTGAAGTTGATACGAATAATGGAGTCCTCTATAGTTAAAGGGAGAAAATTCAGACTAGTCTAATACTTTCTAACATACTTAGCAAGTATGCTCTAAGAACTGAGGGGTATCCTATTTACAAACCAGTACAGAAAGCTTCACTTAAATAGCAATGGTATTAGTTAAACTCCACTACCTGAAAACATCAGTAAGATGGCAGATACATGACACCACCTTGCCTATGGTTTTTCATTATAGATAGGAAGAGAGGAAGCAAGTAGCCTTGGTGTCAGAGTTTAAGTGACCACAGCTCTATTACCAAAGTACCAACTTTAAGTGACCTGGTCAAGCTGTACATAAGCTTTTTGTGCTGCCTCCCTAGCTGTAAAGAAAATGTCATTTGACTTGCAAAGTTTTTCACTGTTGTCTTTGCAATTTTAAGTGCATTTTTAACCTAGATGCAATACACAAAATAATATTTAAATAAGTTAAGCTCTCTAAAACAGCTCCCAGGAACTGGTAGAGTAGTGCTATACCATATTTGTATTCACCTGAACTCACCCGGTTGACATTTACTTATGTTATTTCAGAAGTATTGTATAAAGCCTGAGAACAGATGGTACTAGACTAAAGAGATGAACATTCAGAAAAGCTAGAATTCAGAGACCTTGATATCTGGGGGACAACTTAGAGGCCTACATTGTTTCACTAGGCAACATGTAAAACACTAAAATAGACAAGTGATCCTAGCTATGAAACAGGACTGGAGGAAGAACGCAGTCTTTAAGAGATTAAGTAAACTGCCCAAGATTACAAAGCAGAGCAATGGCATAGTTTGGCTTTGAACCCATGTTTCTCGTATTCAGCTCAAACAATCTAGCCAGAGAATTGTGTTTCAGCAGACACTTAGGAGAGCTGTTCAGGTTCTTCCAGCTAAGAATCTTGCACTACAACATCCTCTTTTTTTTCCTTGCAAAATTTACATATATATATATATATATATATATATATATATATAAAAATATAATATATATATAATGACTCTCACACTCCACACTGACCTCACCAAATAATAGAAAATTCCCCTCACTTGCTAGACTTCACAATCCTGAAAACAACAGTATGATATTCAGTAGTGTCATTATCCAGACATCAAGGGACAAAAAGGAAACAATGACCTCCGCACAGAAACATTTCAGAGGGAGCTGGATTCCCACATGTGGTTTGGGATACTAATTTTAAATTCATACCTGGGATATTTTGTGAGCATTTCTCATTAGACAAATAATCACTATAGATTTTATAACTCTGCAGTACTGCTATTCAACAGATGACTGTTTAACAGACCAGTGTGAACTACTTTCTTTAGCGCAGTCTGTTAACAATGGCATACAAAAAGGAAAATTGAGATCCAGCTGAGTGGTTGTTTGAATGGCCTGTGGTGGGTTTGTCACAAGCTATTTGCTGCTCACATGGGAAATCAATTTCAATATGTAGCGGTGAGCTTCACTATTTCTCTATCACTAAGGAGCACAGGCAGTTCTTATATGTTAAGCACATTCAAAAAATTTAATCCAACTGCCAGTCTGGCACTAATCTCATTCGCAGAAATGCTCATGCCCCAGACAGTTGAGACCATTCCAGATCAGGGTCATCCAAGTAGGCTATATATTTGCTCTTGGGTTGAAATAGCATGGTAATGGATATTTCAGTTTAAACTTTATTATTTCAGTAGCACTGTTAGGAAGGACTTAATATGGATTCAGGAGATTTGGGTTCATCATCTGCTTCTGCAACAAGAATTCACGTGACCTTGAACAAGTCAAATAGTTAATTTTGTTATCTAGGAAATGGAAGTGTGGCTTTAAAATCTAAAGATCAACATCGAAGAGAGACTAAATTTATTTTAAACTGACTTTTTCCCCCATGAAGTCTTGTGCTAGTTCTAGTGTCCTTACTAATTATTTATTTAAACTTCTCAAAAAATAGGCTGGTGAAAATCTTTATGGAATTTAACAGAAACTAATACTTCTTTTGTATTTCCATAGAAGCATAATGTAGTTGAAAAGTACTCTTCTTTTGGTTGCAAGTGGAGATTTATTTTTTTCCCCTGTCCAAAATACAACCAAATCAGTTTACTCTCTCCACAGTGTGGACAGCCTGCATTTGAATTGTGAATTTTGCACACCCATTTTAACAACATTCAAGCACTGAGAGTTAGCCAGGAGGATGCACTTCAAGATACGCTCTGTTCTTACCAGTGGTGAGTTATAATTCAGCTTTATTTCCTATCCTGGGATGTAAGTGTACTGATATTTAGTAGGAAAAAAAAAAAAAGTCATAAAATGAGGTAGCACTGACACTCTCTTTGCTGGAATGTGGACAGATCCTGGGCTTAATTTTAAAGGGTGGCTTCGCAAGATTCTACTGTAATCTACACAAAATGTATAAAACACGAACCATTTCCAGAATAAGGCCACTAATTTTGCCATTGGCAATTAACAGTGAGAAACAGCAGTTAAAAGCAAAAACACTCACTTGATTACAGAGGTGTTTTTGAGGCAATAAACTGTGGGAAGAAGTATAAACACACAGTCCTCTCATCCCTCCTCTTTCTTTTCCAGTATGAGTTTAGGTGTCTCTGCTTCCTGTATGTACTGTTCCCCGAGGAGAAATTTCAGTCTGTTTTCTTAGTGGGGAATCCAAACAAGTCCATGCTACATTTGAAGATGGGGACAGCACTGTAGAACAGTAGGATTACAAGTTTCCCATGAGTCATAGTCATGACAGTCTGATGTCCAGATGCCCAGATTCGATACCAGGGCTTCTCTTCTCTGCAATGGCTGGGCACAACATGTTGTTCAGATTCACTTCTGTGACCTAGGAAAGGGACAACAAATTTATAAATTAGTAATATTTTGGGTTGCAATGCTTCAGAGACCTAAAATGGTAATTTTCAAATTACCATAGTAATCAAAAGTGTTTAGCTGGCAATCCTTTGTTCAGCATCAATTGGCCAGCTTTCAGAAGGAAAGCAGATCTGAATGCAGTTGTGCATTTAAGAGATGGATTTATATGGGTGCATAGCTGATTTATGGAAGGTTTTACCACTACTTGTGAAATATGAGGTACAAATGGCCATTAGGACATGCGATTAAAAATTTGTATTCAAGTAATTTTATCCATGTGAATCTGGACACTTTGAAAAACTAGTCAGTGTTTTTATTTTGAATGCACTTGCAAACTATCTGTTTATTAACACACATTTACTTACCAATCCCAGAATCTGCAAGATGCTAAAATGGTATACAAACATAAGCCCAGTAGACAGAAGAGCCCACCAGAAACTGGAGAGTGGTTCTGGAGTGTAGACACCTTGAAAAGAAAGGAATACATTAGTATTCAGCTGAATTACTGTGTCCAAACACTCATGGAAAATCCTCTTTTCTCCTCTAGATGTTGGGGTATCTGGTTTTAGCTGATAACCTAGAGACTCCTGTTATAGTAATTAATATTTGAGAGCCTTATTTCTTACCTGCAGCATCCGGATCAGTTTCTTCCCTCCTTCTGCTCCAACATTAAAATGTACAATATATTAGCTCAGTAAGCTTGCCTATTTTCCACCAACACCAGTGATTTTTACCTCATTTACCTAATTTTTCCTTCTAACACAGAAGTACTAAATGTATCTAAAATACTGTAACAGCATACAATGGAGTCTTCGAAATCAGGTTATTTTTGTACTCAAACACCTGCTTGTTATGGGAGCTATGACTTTAGCATGTACAGAACTAACCCAGGCAGTGGCAATTACTGCACAGTGCTGCATTAGAGTGTAGCTTGATGGCCATTTCCTCCTATTTCATCGTTGGTTGACATCTATTCAAGTAGTTTGCACTGATAGTGCATAGAAACAGAAAACCTTTATAAAGTAGTCAATCCATTAGTGACAGACCGTGCTCTTAAGTGAAAATTGCTGTGGAGATACTCTCAAATATACAGTATAAGCAATTAATTTTATATTCAGTAGACACCACAGATGCCTCAGTATTTCAGGGCTCTCCTCCTGAAAACGAGTTTTGGCAATTTAGTGAAAAAACACAATGTCACATGATGTAGAGTTCACCAAAGAAGTAATAATACTCTAATAAAAGTACCCTTAGATGCAAGGCTATTTTTAGAATTAAGTATTCAAACATATGGCGAGAACAGAAACAGTTTACAGAGTTGTCAAAGTCTTACTAGCAGACATGTTAATAAGATATGGGGAAAAATATTGCTTTCCTTATGACTTTAATAACCTAGGGGGACACACACACACAAAAAGGCACACTGTCATGGTGCTCAGGCTCTGTAAAAAGTTGTATACTTTCAGACAATTGTAAAAAAAAAAATACTGTCATTTTTATCTGCCTTTGCCTGCTCTCTGCCCTGTTAGATATTATCAAATGTTGATAGTTATATTCATTACTCAAAGGATGCCTTATAGCAGAGACAGGCTATACTGATATTACCCTTCACTAGCTAGCACATTCAGCAATAACCATAAAGATTCAATAGACTTCAGCATAGGCTGTACAAGCCTATTGGGACTGAGAATAACTATGTACATGTGTAGGTAGCTATGACAGTACTCACTAGACTAAAGCTGGTATGAGTATGCCCATGTACAGTATCTTATGAAGATAAAGGCAAAATAACTCCTTTTACCTGCTTCACCACACCACCATTTAGTCATGCATGCTCTCTGTTTTTAAATCACCAGAGGACTGCTTTCTCAATCCTTATTGCCCTTTTACAATTCTTTTCTGCATTTATTTTTCTATAATTTTGGCTGTCATGCCAGGTAGCTACAGTAAAATCAATGTAATTTAAATGGAAATTTCTGAAAGTTACAATATTCTTCCCAAAACTACCTACACTTTGCATTCTAAAGCAGTAGAGCTATCCCTTATCCACTGAAAATAACATAGCGGCTCTGTTCCTAGTCAACAGAGAGCAAGAAGTTGGTTGTATACTTGAATGACAGCAGCGCATATGCACCCCGTATGTCACTCTCACTGTGACTTTAATAAGCAACAACATTGTTGTAATTTTACCCAAAATACAATTGCACACCATGCTTTAGTAAGCAAACTGTGGCTTGATGCAACCATGACAAATATGAGCTTCTGTGAAAGCGTAAGACAGCTTATAGGATTTCTTTTCCAGTGGCTGGATGAAGATCAGAGGAAGCGTCTGAACTACAAGCAAAATCCAAACTTAAAAGTGAAGTTGATACGAATAATGGAGTCCTCTATAGTTAAAGGGAGAAAATTCAGACTAGTCTAATACTTTCTAACATACTTAGCAAGTATGCTCTAAGAACTGAGGGGTATCCTATTTACAAACCAGTACAGAAAGCTTCACTTAAATAGCAATGGTATTAGTTAAACTCCACTACCTGAAAACATCAGTAAGATGGCAGATACATGACACCACCTTGCCTATGGTTTTTCATTATAGATAGGAAGAGAGGAAGCAAGTAGCCTTGGTGTCAGAGTTTAAGTGACCACAGCTCTATTACCAAAGTACCAACTTTAAGTGACCTGGTCAAGCTATACATAAGCTTTTTGTGCTGCCTCCCTAGCTGTAAAGAAAATGTCATTTGACTTGCAAAGTTTTTCACTGTTGTCTTTGCAATTTTAAGTGCATTTTTAACCTAGATGCAATACACAAAATAATATTTAAATAAGTTAAGCTCTCTAAAACAGCTCCCAGGAACTGGTAGAGTAGTGCTATACCATATTTGTATTCACCTGAACTCACCCGGTTGACATTTACTTATGTTATTTCAGAAGTATTGTATAAAGCCTGAGAACAGATGGTACTAGACTAAAGAGATGAACATTCAGAAAAGCTAGAATTCAGAGACCTTGATATCTGGGGGACAACTTAGAGGCCTACATTGTTTCACTAGGCAACATGTAAAACACTAAAATAGACAAGTGATCCTAGCTATGAAACAGGACTGGAGGAAGAACGCAGTCTTTAAGAGATTAAGTAAACTGCCCAAGATTACAAAGCAGAGCAATGGCATAGTTTGGCTTTGAACCCATGTTTCTCGTATTCAGCTCAAACAATCTAGCCAGAGAATTGTGTTTCAGCAGACACTTAGGAGAGCTGTTCAGGTTCTTCCAGCTAAGAATCTTGCACTACAACATCCTCTTTTTTTTCCTTGCAAAATTTACATATATATATATATATATATATATATATATAAATATAATATATATATAATGACTCTCACACTCCACACTGACCTCACCAAATAATAGAAAATTCCCCTCACTTGCTAGACTTCACAATCCTGAAAACAACAGTATGATATTCAGTAGTGTCATTATCCAGACATCAAGGGACAAAAAGGAAACAATGACCTCCGCACAGAAACATTTCAGAGGGAGCTGGATTCCCACATGTGGTTTGGGATACTAATTTTAAATTCATACCTGGGATATTTTGTGAGCATTTCTCATTAGACAAATAATCACTATAGATTTTATAACTCTGCAGTACTGCTATTCAACAGATGACTGTTTAACAGACCAGTGTGAACTACTTTCTTTAGCGCAGTCTGTTAACAATGGCATACAAAAAGGAAAATTGAGATCCAGCTGAGTGGTTGTTTGAATGGCCTGTGGTGGGTTTGTCACAAGCTATTTGCTGCTCACATGGGAAATCAATTTCAATATGTAGCGGTGAGCTTCACTATTTCTCTATCACTAAGGAGCACAGGCAGTTCTTATATGTTAAGCACATTCAAAAAATTTAATCCAACTGCCAGTCTGGCACTAATCTCATTCGCAGAAATGCTCATGCCCCAGACAGTTGAGACCATTCCAGATCAGGGTCATCCAAGTAGGCTATATATTTGCTCTTGGGTTGAAATAGCATGGTAATGGATATTTCAGTTTAAACTTTATTATTTCAGTAGCACTGTTAGGAAGGACTTAATATGGATTCAGGAGATTTGGGTTCATCATCTGCTTCTGCAACAAGAATTCACGTGACCTTGAACAAGTCAAATAGTTAATTTTGTTATCTAGGAAATGGAAGTGTGGCTTTAAAATCTAAAGATCAACATCGAAGAGAGACTAAATTTATTTTAAACTGACTTTTTCCCCCATGAAGTCTTGTGCTAGTTCTAGTGTCCTTACTAATTATTTATTTAAACTTCTCAAAAAATAGGCTGGTGAAAATCTTTATGGAATTTAACAGAAACTAATACTTCTTTTGTATTTCCATAGAAGCATAATGTAGTTGAAAAGTACTCTTCTTTTGGTTGCAAGTGGAGATTTATTTTTTTCCCCTGTCCAAAATACAACCAAATCAGTTTACTCTCTCCACAGTGTGGACAGCCTGCATTTGAATTGTGAATTTTGCACACCCATTTTAACAACATTCAAGCACTGAGAGTTAGCCAGGAGGATGCACTTCAAGATACGCTCTGTTCTTACCAGTGGTGAGTTATAATTCAGCTTTATTTCCTATCCTGGGATGTAAGTGTACTGATATTTAGTAGGAAAAAAAAAAAAAGTCATAAAATGAGGTAGCACTGACACTCTCTTTGCTGGAATGTGGACAGATCCTGGGCTTAATTTTAAAGGGTGGCTTCGCAAGATTCTACTGTAATCTACACAAAATGTATAAAACACGAACCATTTCCAGAATAAGGCCACTAATTTTGCCATTGGCAATTAACAGTGAGAAACAGCAGTTAAAAGCAAAAACACTCACTTGATTACAGAGGTGTTTTTGAGGCAATAAACTGTGGGAAGAAGTATAAACACACAGTCCTCTCATCCCTCCTCTTTCTTTTCCAGTATGAGTTTAGGTGTCTCTGCTTCCTGTATGTACTGTTCCCCGAGGAGAAATTTCAGTCTGTTTTCTTAGTGGGGAATCCAAACAAGTCCATGCTACATTTGAAGATGGGGACAGCACTGTAGAACAGTAGGATTACAAGTTTCCCATGAGTCATAGTCATGACAGTCTGATGTCCAGATGCCCAGATTCGATACCAGGGCTTCTCTTCTCTGCAATGGCTGGGCACAACATGTTGTTCAGATTCACTTCTGTGACCTAGGAAAGGGACAACAAATTTATAAATTAGTAATATTTTGGGTTGCAATGCTTCAGAGACCTAAAATGGTAATTTTCAAATTACCATAGTAATCAAAAGTGTTTAGCTGGCAATCCTTTGTTCAGCATCAATTGGCCAGCTTTCAGAAGGAAAGCAGATCTGAATGCAGTTGTGCATTTAAGAGATGGATTTATATGGGTGCATAGCTGATTTATGGAAGGTTTTACCACTACTTGTGAAATATGAGGTACAAATGGCCATTAGGACATGCGATTAAAAATTTGTATTCAAGTAATTTTATCCATGTGAATCTGGACACTTTGAAAAACTAGTCAGTGTTTTTATTTTGAATGCACTTGCAAACTATCTGTTTATTAACACACATTTACTTACCAATCCCAGAATCTGCAAGATGCTAAAATGGTATACAAACATAAGCCCAGTAGACAGAAGAGCCCACCAGAAACTGGAGAGTGGTTCTGGAGTGTAGACACCTTGAAAAGAAAGGAATACATTAGTATTCAGCTGAATTACTGTGTCCAAACACTCATGGAAAATCCTCTTTTCTCCTCTAGATGTTGGGGTATCTGGTTTTAGCTGATAACCTAGAGACTCCTGTTATAGTAATTAATATTTGAGAGCCTTATTTCTTACCTGCAGCATCCGGATCAGTTTCTTCCCTCCTTCTGCTCCAACATTAAAATGTACAATATATTAGCTCAGTAAGCTTGCCTATTTTCCACCAACACCAGTGATTTTTACCTCATTTACCTAATTTTTCCTTCTAACACAGAAGTACTAAATGTATCTAAAATACTGTAACAGCATACAATGGAGTCTTCGAAATCAGGTTATTTTTGTACTCAAACACCTGCTTGTTATGGGAGCTATGACTTTAGCATGTACAGAACTAACCCAGGCAGTGGCAATTACTGCACAGTGCTGCATTAGAGTGTAGCTTGATGGCCATTTCCTCCTATTTCATCGTTGGTTGACATCTATTCAAGTAGTTTGCACTGATAGTGCATAGAAACAGAAAACCTTTATAAAGTAGTCAATCCATTAGTGACAGACCGTGCTCTTAAGTGAAAATTGCTGTGGAGATACTCTCAAATATACAGTATAAGCAATTAATTTTATATTCAGTAGACACCACAGATGCCTCAGTATTTCAGGGCTCTCCTCCTGCAAACGAGTTTTGGCAATTTAGTGAAAAAACACAATGTCACATGATGTAGAGTTCACCAAAGAAGTAATAATACTCTAATAAAAGTACCCTTAGATGCAAGGCTATTTTTAGAATTAAGTATTCAAACATATGGCGAGAACAGAAACAGTTTACAGAGTTGTCAAAGTCTTACTAGCAGACATGTTAATAAGATATGGGGAAAAATATTGCTTTCCTTATGACTTTAATAACCTAGGGGGACACACACACACAAAAAGGCACACTGTCATGGTGCTCAGGCTCTGTAAAAAGTTGTATACTTTCAGACAATTGTAAAAAAAAAAATACTGTCATTTTTATCTGCCTTTGCCTGCTCTCTGCCCTGTTAGATATTATCAAATGTTGATAGTTATATTCATTACTCAAAGGATGCCTTATAGCAGAGACAGGCTATACTGATATTACCCTTCACTAGCTAGCACATTCAGCAATAACCATAAAGATTCAATAGACTTCAGCATAGGCTGTACAAGCCTATTGGGACTGAGAATAACTATGTACATGTGTAGGTAGCTATGACAGTACTCACTAGACTAAAGCTGGTATGAGTATGCCCATGTACAGTATCTTATGAAGATAAAGGCAAAATAACTCCTTTTACCTGCTTCACCACACCACCATTTAGTCATGCATGCTCTCTGTTTTTAAATCACCAGAGGACTGCTTTCTCAATCCTTATTGCCCTTTTACAATTCTTTTCTGCATTTATTTTTCTATAATTTTGGCTGTCATGCCAGGTAGCTACAGTAAAATCAATGTAATTTAAATGGAAATTTCTGAAAGTTACAATATTCTTCCCAAAACTACCTACACTTTGCATTCTAAAGCAGTAGAGCTATCCCTTATCCACTGAAAATAACATAGCGGCTCTGTTCCTAGTCAACAGAGAGCAAGAAGTTGGTTGTATACTTGAATGACAGCAGCGCATATGCACCCCGTATGTCACTCTCACTGTGACTTTAATAAGCAACAACATTGTTGTAATTTTACCCAAAATACAATTGCACACCATGCTTTAGTAAGCAAACTGTGGCTTGATGCAACCATGACAAATATGAGCTTCTGTGAAAGCGTAAGACAGCTTATAGGATTTCTTTTCCAGTGGCTGGATGAAGATCAGAGGAAGCGTCTGAACTACAAGCAAAATCCAAACTTAAAAGTGAAGTTGATACGAATAATGGAGTCCTCTATAGTTAAAGGGAGAAAATTCAGACTAGTCTAATACTTTCTAACATACTTAGCAAGTATGCTCTAAGAACTGAGGGGTATCCTATTTACAAACCAGTACAGAAAGCTTCACTTAAATAGCAATGGTATTAGTTAAACTCCACTACCTGAAAACATCAGTAAGATGGCAGATACATGACACCACCTTGCCTATGGTTTTTCATTATAGATAGGAAGAGAGGAAGCAAGTAGCCTTGGTGTCAGAGTTTAAGTGACCACAGCTCTATTACCAAAGTACCAACTTTAAGTGACCTGGTCAAGCTGTACATAAGCTTTTTGTGCTGCCTCCCTAGCTGTAAAGAAAATGTCATTTGACTTGCAAAGTTTTTCACTGTTGTCTTTGCAATTTTAAGTGCATTTTTAACCTAGATGCAATACACAAAATAATATTTAAATAAGTTAAGCTCTCTAAAACAGCTCCCAGGAACTGGTAGAGTAGTGCTATACCATATTTGTATTCACCTGAACTCACCCGGTTGACATTTACTTATGTTATTTCAGAAGTATTGTATAAAGCCTGAGAACAGATGGTACTAGACTAAAGAGATGAACATTCAGAAAAGCTAGAATTCAGAGACCTTGATATCTGGGGGACAACTTAGAGGCCTACATTGTTTCACTAGGCAACATGTAAAACACTAAAATAGACAAGTGATCCTAGCTATGAAACAGGACTGGAGGAAGAACGCAGTCTTTAAGAGATTAAGTAAACTGCCCAAGATTACAAAGCAGAGCAATGGCATAGTTTGGCTTTGAACCCATGTTTCTCGTATTCAGCTCAAACAATCTAGCCAGAGAATTGTGTTTCAGCAGACACTTAGGAGAGCTGTTCAGGTTCTTCCAGCTAAGAATCTTGCACTACAACATCCTCTTTTTTTTCCTTGCAAAATTTACATATATATATATATATATATATATATATATATATAAAAATATAATATATATATAATGACTCTCACACTCCACACTGACCTCACCAAATAATAGAAAATTCCCCTCACTTGCTAGACTTCACAATCCTGAAAACAACAGTATGATATTCAGTAGTGTCATTATCCAGACATCAAGGGACAAAAAGGAAACAATGACCTCCGCACAGAAACATTTCAGAGGGAGCTGGATTCCCACATGTGGTTTGGGATACTAATTTTAAATTCATACCTGGGATATTTTGTGAGCATTTCTCATTAGACAAATAATCACTATAGATTTTATAACTCTGCAGTACTGCTATTCAACAGATGACTGTTTAACAGACCAGTGTGAACTACTTTCTTTAGCGCAGTCTGTTAACAATGGCATACAAAAAGGAAAATTGAGATCCAGCTGAGTGGTTGTTTGAATGGCCTGTGGTGGGTTTGTCACAAGCTATTTGCTGCTCACATGGGAAATCAATTTCAATATGTAGCGGTGAGCTTCACTATTTCTCTATCACTAAGGAGCACAGGCAGTTCTTATATGTTAAGCACATTCAAAAAATTTAATCCAACTGCCAGTCTGGCACTAATCTCATTCGCAGAAATGCTCATGCCCCAGACAGTTGAGACCATTCCAGATCAGGGTCATCCAAGTAGGCTATATATTTGCTCTTGGGTTGAAATAGCATGGTAATGGATATTTCAGTTTAAACTTTATTATTTCAGTAGCACTGTTAGGAAGGACTTAATATGGATTCAGGAGATTTGGGTTCATCATCTGCTTCTGCAACAAGAATTCACGTGACCTTGAACAAGTCAAATAGTTAATTTTGTTATCTAGGAAATGGAAGTGTGGCTTTAAAATCTAAAGATCAACATCGAAGAGAGACTAAATTTATTTTAAACTGACTTTTTCCCCCATGAAGTCTTGTGCTAGTTCTAGTGTCCTTACTAATTATTTATTTAAACTTCTCAAAAAATAGGCTGGTGAAAATCTTTATGGAATTTAACAGAAACTAATACTTCTTTTGTATTTCCATAGAAGCATAATGTAGTTGAAAAGTACTCTTCTTTTGGTTGCAAGTGGAGATTTATTTTTTTCCCCTGTCCAAAATACAACCAAATCAGTTTACTCTCTCCACAGTGTGGACAGCCTGCATTTGAATTGTGAATTTTGCACACCCATTTTAACAACATTCAAGCACTGAGAGTTAGCCAGGATGATGCACTTCAAGATACGCTCTGTTCTTACCAGTGGTGAGTTATAATTCAGCTTTATTTCCTATCCTGGGATGTAAGTGTACTGATATTTAGTAGGAAAAAAAAAAAAAGTCATAAAATGAGGTAGCACTGACACTCTCTTTGCTGGAATGTGGACAGATCCTGGGCTTAATTTTAAAGGGTGGCTTCGCAAGATTCTACTGTAATCTACACAAAATGTATAAAACACGAACCATTTCCAGAATAAGGCCACTAATTTTGCCATTGGCAATTAACAGTGAGAAACAGCAGTTAAAAGCAAAAACACTCACTTCATTACAGAGGTGTTTTTGAGGCAATAAACTGTGGGAAGAAGTATAAACACACAGTCCTCTCATCCCTCCTCTTTCTTTTCCAGTATGAGTTTAGGTGTCTCTGCTTCCTGTATGTACTATTCCCCGAGGAGAAATTTCAGTCTGTTTTCTTAGTGGGGAATCCAAACAAGTCCATGCTACATTTGAAGATGGGGACAGCACTGTAGAACAGTAGGATTACAAGTTTCCCATGAGTCATAGTCATGACAGTCTGATGTCCAGATGCCCAGATTCGATACCAGGGCTTCTCTTCTCTGCAATGGCTGGGCACAACATGTTGTTCAGATTCACTTCTGTGACCTAGGAAAGGGACAACAAATTTATAAATTAGTAATATTTTGGGTTGCAATGCTTCAGAGACCTAAAATGGTAATTTTCAAATTACCATAGTAATCAAAAGTGTTTAGCTGGCAATCCTTTGTTCAGCATCAATTGGCCAGCTTTCAGAAGGAAAGCAGATCTGAATGCAGTTGTGCATTTAAGAGATGGATTTATATGGGTGCATAGCTGATTTATGGAAGGTTTTACCACTACTTGTGAAATATGAGGTACAAATGGCCATTAGGACATGCGATTAAAAATTTGTATTCAAGTAATTTTATCCATGTGAATCTGGACACTTTGAAAAACTAGTCAGTGTTTTTATTTTGAATGCACTTGCAAACTATCTGTTTATTAACACACATTTACTTACCAATCCCAGAATCTGCAAGATGCTAAAATGGTATACAAACATAAGCCCAGTAGACAGAAGAGCCCACCAGAAACTGGAGAGTGGTTCTGGAGTGTAGACACCTTGAAAAGAAAGGAATACATTAGTATTCAGCTGAATTACTGTGTCCAAACACTCATGGAAAATCCTCTTTTCTCCTCTAGATGTTGGGGTATCTGGTTTTAGCTGATAACCTAGAGACTCCTGTTATAGTAATTAATATTTGAGAGCCTTATTTCTTACCTGCAGCATCCGGATCAGTTTCTTCCCTCCTTCTGCTCCAACATTAAAATGTACAATATATTAGCTCAGTAAGCTTGCCTATTTTCCACCAACACCAGTGATTTTTACCTCATTTACCTAATTTTTCCTTCTAACACAGAAGTACTAAATGTATCTAAAATACTGTAACAGCATACAATGGAGTCTTCGAAATCAGGTTATTTTTGTACTCAAACACCTGCTTGTTATGGGAGCTATGACTTTAGCATGTACAGAACTAACCCAGGCAGTGGCAATTACTGCACAGTGCTGCATTAGAGTGTAGCTTGATGGCCATTTCCTCCTATTTCATCGTTGGTTGACATCTATTCAAGTAGTTTGCACTGATAGTGCATAGAAACAGAAAACCTTTATAAAGTAGTCAATCCATTAGTGACAGACCGTGCTCTTAAGTGAAAATTGCTGTGGAGATACTCTCAAATATACAGTATAAGCAATTAATTTTATATTCAGTAGACACCACAGATGCCTCAGTATTTCAGGGCTCTCCTCCTGAAAACGAGTTTTGGCAATTTAGTGAAAAAACACAATGTCACATGATGTAGAGTTCACCAAAGAAGTAATAATACTCTAATAAAAGTACCCTTAGATGCAAGGCTATTTTTAGAATTAAGTATTCAAACATATGGCGAGAACAGAAACAGTTTACAGAGTTGTCAAAGTCTTACTAGCAGACATGTTAATAAGATATGGGGAAAAATATTGCTTTCCTTATGACTTTAATAACCTAGGGGGACACACACACACAAAAAGGCACACTGTCATGGTGCTCAGGCTCTGTAAAAAGTTGTATACTTTCAGACAATTGTAAAAAAAAAAATACTGTCATTTTTATCTGCCTTTGCCTGCTCTCTGCCCTGTTAGATATTATCAAATGTTGATAGTTATATTCATTACTCAAAGGATGCCTTATAGCAGAGACAGGCTATACTGATATTACCCTTCACTAGCTAGCACATTCAGCAATAACCATAAAGATTCAATAGACTTCAGCATAGGCTGTACAAGCCTATTGGGACTGAGAATAACTATGTACATGTGTAGGTAGCTATGACAGTACTCACTAGACTAAAGCTGGTATGAGTATGCCCATGTACAGTATCTTATGAAGATAAAGGCAAAATAACTCCTTTTACCTGCTTCACCACACCACCATTTAGTCATGCATGCTCTCTGTTTTTAAATCACCAGAGGACTGCTTTCTCAATCCTTATTGCCCTTTTACAATTCTTTTCTGCATTTATTTTTCTATAATTTTGGCTGTCATGCCAGGTAGCTACAGTAAAATCAATGTAATTTAAATGGAAATTTCTGAAAGTTACAATATTCTTCCCAAAACTACCTACACTTTGCATTCTAAAGCAGTAGAGCTATCCCTTATCCACTGAAAATAACATAGCGGCTCTGTTCCTAGTCAACAGAGAGCAAGAAGTTGGTTGTATACTTGAATGACAGCAGCGCATATGCACCCCGTATGTCACTCTCACTGTGACTTTAATAAGCAACAACATTGTTGTAATTTTACCCAAAATACAATTGCACACCATGCTTTAGTAAGCAAACTGTGGCTTGATGCAACCATGACAAATATGAGCTTCTGTGAAAGCGTAAGACAGCTTATAGGATTTCTTTTCCAGTGGCTGGATGAAGATCAGAGGAAGCGTCTGAACTACAAGCAAAATCCAAACTTAAAAGTGAAGTTGATACGAATAATGGAGTCCTCTATAGTTAAAGGGAGAAAATTCAGACTAGTCTAATACTTTCTAACATACTTAGCAAGTATGCTCTAAGAACTGAGGGGTATCCTATTTACAAACCAGTACAGAAAGCTTCACTTAAATAGCAATGGTATTAGTTAAACTCCACTACCTGAAAACATCAGTAAGATGGCAGATACATGACACCACCTTGCCTATGGTTTTTCATTATAGATAGGAAGAGAGGAAGCAAGTAGCCTTGGTGTCAGAGTTTAAGTGACCACAGCTCTATTACCAAAGTACCAACTTTAAGTGACCTGGTCAAGCTATACATAAGCTTTTTGTGCTGCCTCCCTAGCTGTAAAGAAAATGTCATTTGACTTGCAAAGTTTTTCACTGTTGTCTTTGCAATTTTAAGTGCATTTTTAACCTAGATGCAATACACAAAATAATATTTAAATAAGTTAAGCTCTCTAAAACAGCTCCCAGGAACTGGTAGAGTAGTGCTATACCATATTTGTATTCACCTGAACTCACCCGGTTGACATTTACTTATGTTATTTCAGAAGTATTGTATAAAGCCTGAGAACAGATGGTACTAGACTAAAGAGATGAACATTCAGAAAAGCTAGAATTCAGAGACCTTGATATCTGGGGGACAACTTAGAGGCCTACATTGTTTCACTAGGCAACATGTAAAACACTAAAATAGACAAGTGATCCTAGCTATGAAACAGGACTGGAGGAAGAACGCAGTCTTTAAGAGATTAAGTAAACTGCCCAAGATTACAAAGCAGAGCAATGGCATAGTTTGGCTTTGAACCCATGTTTCTCGTATTCAGCTCAAACAATCTAGCCAGAGAATTGTGTTTCAGCAGACACTTAGGAGAGCTGTTCAGGTTCTTCCAGCTAAGAATCTTGCACTACAACATCCTCTTTTTTTTCCTTGCAAAATTTACATATATATATATATATATATATATATATATATATAAAAATATAATATATATATAATGACTCTCACACTCCACACTGACCTCACCAAATAATAGAAAATTCCCCTCACTTGCTAGACTTCACAATCCTGAAAACAACAGTATGATATTCAGTAGTGTCATTATCCAGACATCAAGGGACAAAAAGGAAACAATGACCTCCGCACAGAAACATTTCAGAGGGAGCTGGATTCCCACATGTGGTTTGGGATACTAATTTTAAATTCATACCTGGGATATTTTGTGAGCATTTCTCATTAGACAAATAATCACTATAGATTTTATAACTCTGCAGTACTGCTATTCAACAGATGACTGTTTAACAGACCAGTGTGAACTACTTTCTTTAGCGCAGTCTGTTAACAATGGCATACAAAAAGGAAAATTGAGATCCAGCTGAGTGGTTGTTTGAATGGCCTGTGGTGGGTTTGTCACAAGCTATTTGCTGCTCACATGGGAAATCAATTTCAATATGTAGCGGTGAGCTTCACTATTTCTCTATCACTAAGGAGCACAGGCAGTTCTTATATGTTAAGCACATTCAAAAAATTTAATCCAACTGCCAGTCTGGCACTAATCTCATTCGCAGAAATGCTCATGCCCCAGACAGTTGAGACCATTCCAGATCAGGGTCATCCAAGTAGGCTATATATTTGCTCTTGGGTTGAAATAGCATGGTAATGGATATTTCAGTTTAAACTTTATTATTTCAGTAGCACTGTTAGGAAGGACTTAATATGGATTCAGGAGATTTGGGTTCATCATCTGCTTCTGCAACAAGAATTCACGTGACCTTGAACAAGTCAAATAGTTAATTTTGTTATCTAGGAAATGGAAGTGTGGCTTTAAAATCTAAAGATCAACATCGAAGAGAGACTAAATTTATTTTAAACTGACTTTTTCCCCCATGAAGTCTTGTGCTAGTTCTAGTGTCCTTACTAATTATTTATTTAAACTTCTCAAAAAATAGGCTGGTGAAAATCTTTATGGAATTTAACAGAAACTAATACTTCTTTTGTATTTCCATAGAAGCATAATGTAGTTGAAAAGTACTCTTCTTTTGGTTGCAAGTGGAGATTTATTTTTTTCCCCTGTCCAAAATACAACCAAATCAGTTTACTCTCTCCACAGTGTGGACAGCCTGCATTTGAATTGTGAATTTTGCACACCCATTTTAACAACATTCAAGCACTGAGAGTTAGCCAGGATGATGCACTTCAAGATACGCTCTGTTCTTACCAGTGGTGAGTTATAATTCAGCTTTATTTCCTATCCTGGGATGTAAGTGTACTGATATTTAGTAGGAAAAAAAAAAAAAGTCATAAAATGAGGTAGCACTGACACTCTCTTTGCTGGAATGTGGACAGATCCTGGGCTTAATTTTAAAGGGTGGCTTCGCAAGATTCTACTGTAATCTACACAAAATGTATAAAACACGAACCATTTCCAGAATAAGGCCACTAATTTTGCCATTGGCAATTAACAGTGAGAAACAGCAGTTAAAAGCAAAAACACTCACTTGATTACAGAGGTGTTTTTGAGGCAATAAACTGTGGGAAGAAGTATAAACACACAGTCCTCTCATCCCTCCTCTTTCTTTTCCAGTATGAGTTTAGGTGTCTCTGCTTCCTGTATGTACTATTCCCCGAGGAGAAATTTCAGTCTGTTTTCTTAGTGGGGAATCCAAACAAGTCCATGCTACATTTGAAGATGGGGACAGCACTGTAGAACAGTAGGATTACAAGTTTCCCATGAGTCATAGTCATGACAGTCTGATGTCCAGATGCCCAGATTCGATACCAGGGCTTCTCTTCTCTGCAATGGCTGGGCACAACATGTTGTTCAGATTCACTTCTGTGACCTAGGAAAGGGACAACAAATTTATAAATTAGTAATATTTTGGGTTGCAATGCTTCAGAGACCTAAAATGGTAATTTTCAAATTACCATAGTAATCAAAAGTGTTTAGCTGGCAATCCTTTGTTCAGCATCAATTGGCCAGCTTTCAGAAGGAAAGCAGATCTGAATGCAGTTGTGCATTTAAGAGATGGATTTATATGGGTGCATAGCTGATTTATGGAAGGTTTTACCACTACTTGTGAAATATGAGGTACAAATGGCCATTAGGACATGCGATTAAAAATTTGTATTCAAGTAATTTTATCCATGTGAATCTGGACACTTTGAAAAACTAGTCAGTGTTTTTATTTTGAATGCACTTGCAAACTATCTGTTTATTAACACACATTTACTTACCAATCCCAGAATCTGCAAGATGCTAAAATGGTATACAAACATAAGCCCAGTAGACAGAAGAGCCCACCAGAAACTGGAGAGTGGTTCTGGAGTGTAGACACCTTGAAAAGAAAGGAATACATTAGTATTCAGCTGAATTACTGTGTCCAAACACTCATGGAAAATCCTCTTTTCTCCTCTAGATGTTGGGGTATCTGGTTTTAGCTGATAACCTAGAGACTCCTGTTATAGTAATTAATATTTGAGAGCCTTATTTCTTACCTGCAGCATCCGGATCAGTTTCTTCCCTCCTTCTGCTCCAACATTAAAATGTACAATATATTAGCTCAGTAAGCTTGCCTATTTTCCACCAACACCAGTGATTTTTACCTCATTTACCTAATTTTTCCTTCTAACACAGAAGTACTAAATGTATCTAAAATACTGTAACAGCATACAATGGAGTCTTCGAAATCAGGTTATTTTTGTACTCAAACACCTGCTTGTTATGGGAGCTATGACTTTAGCATGTACAGAACTAACCCAGGCAGTGGCAATTACTGCACAGTGCTGCATTAGAGTGTAGCTTGATGGCCATTTCCTCCTATTTCATCGTTGGTTGACATCTATTCAAGTAGTTTGCACTGATAGTGCATAGAAACAGAAAACCTTTATAAAGTAGTCAATCCATTAGTGACAGACCGTGCTCTTAAGTGAAAATTGCTGTGGAGATACTCTCAAATATACAGTATAAGCAATTAATTTTATATTCAGTAGACACCACAGATGCCTCAGTATTTCAGGGCTCTCCTCCTGCAAACGAGTTTTGGCAATTTAGTGAAAAAACACAATGTCACATGATGTAGAGTTCACCAAAGAAGTAATAATACTCTAATAAAAGTACCCTTAGATGCAAGGCTATTTTTAGAATTAAGTATTCAAACATATGGCGAGAACAGAAACAGTTTACAGAGTTGTCAAAGTCTTACTAGCAGACATGTTAATAAGATATGGGGAAAAATATTGCTTTCCTTATGACTTTAATAACCTAGGGGGACACACACACACAAAAAGGCACACTGTCATGGTGCTCAGGCTCTGTAAAAAGTTGTATACTTTCAGACAATTGTAAAAAAAAAAATACTGTCATTTTTATCTGCCTTTGCCTGCTCTCTGCCCTGTTAGATATTATCAAATGTTGATAGTTATATTCATTACTCAAAGGATGCCTTATAGCAGAGACAGGCTATACTGATATTACCCTTCACTAGCTAGCACATTCAGCAATAACCATAAAGATTCAATAGACTTCAGCATAGGCTGTACAAGCCTATTGGGACTGAGAATAACTATGTACATGTGTAGGTAGCTATGACAGTACTCACTAGACTAAAGCTGGTATGAGTATGCCCATGTACAGTATCTTATGAAGATAAAGGCAAAATAACTCCTTTTACCTGCTTCACCACACCACCATTTAGTCATGCATGCTCTCTGTTTTTAAATCACCAGAGGACTGCTTTCTCAATCCTTATTGCCCTTTTACAATTCTTTTCTGCATTTATTTTTCTATAATTTTGGCTGTCATGCCAGGTAGCTACAGTAAAATCAATGTAATTTAAATGGAAATTTCTGAAAGTTACAATATTCTTCCCAAAACTACCTACACTTTGCATTCTAAAGCAGTAGAGCTATCCCTTATCCACTGAAAATAACATAGCGGCTCTGTTCCTAGTCAACAGAGAGCAAGAAGTTGGTTGTATACTTGAATGACAGCAGCGCATATGCACCCCGTATGTCACTCTCACTGTGACTTTAATAAGCAACAACATTGTTGTAATTTTACCCAAAATACAATTGCACACCATGCTTTAGTAAGCAAACTGTGGCTTGATGCAACCATGACAAATATGAGCTTCTGTGAAAGCGTAAGACAGCTTATAGGATTTCTTTTCCAGTGGCTGGATGAAGATCAGAGGAAGCGTCTGAACTACAAGCAAAATCCAAACTTAAAAGTGAAGTTGATACGAATAATGGAGTCCTCTATAGTTAAAGGGAGAAAATTCAGACTAGTCTAATACTTTCTAACATACTTAGCAAGTATGCTCTAAGAACTGAGGGGTATCCTATTTACAAACCAGTACAGAAAGCTTCACTTAAATAGCAATGGTATTAGTTAAACTCCACTACCTGAAAACATCAGTAAGATGGCAGATACATGACACCACCTTGCCTATGGTTTTTCATTATAGATAGGAAGAGAGGAAGCAAGTAGCCTTGGTGTCAGAGTTTAAGTGACCACAGCTCTATTACCAAAGTACCAACTTTAAGTGACCTGGTCAAGCTATACATAAGCTTTTTGTGCTGCCTCCCTAGCTGTAAAGAAAATGTCATTTGACTTGCAAAGTTTTTCACTGTTGTCTTTGCAATTTTAAGTGCATTTTTAACCTAGATGCAATACACAAAATAATATTTAAATAAGTTAAGCTCTCTAAAACAGCTCCCAGGAACTGGTAGAGTAGTGCTATACCATATTTGTATTCACCTGAACTCACCCGGTTGACATTTACTTATGTTATTTCAGAAGTATTGTATAAAGCCTGAGAACAGATGGTACTAGACTAAAGAGATGAACATTCAGAAAAGCTAGAATTCAGAGACCTTGATATCTGGGGGACAACTTAGAGGCCTACATTGTTTCACTAGGCAACATGTAAAACACTAAAATAGACAAGTGATCCTAGCTATGAAACAGGACTGGAGGAAGAACGCAGTCTTTAAGAGATTAAGTAAACTGCCCAAGATTACAAAGCAGAGCAATGGCATAGTTTGGCTTTGAACCCATGTTTCTCGTATTCAGCTCAAACAATCTAGCCAGAGAATTGTGTTTCAGCAGACACTTAGGAGAGCTGTTCAGGTTCTTCCAGCTAAGAATCTTGCACTACAACATCCTCTTTTTTTTCCTTGCAAAATTTACATATATATATATATATATATATATATATATATATATATATATATATAAAATATAATATATATATAATGACTCTCACACTCCACACTGACCTCACCAAATAATAGAAAATTCCCCTCACTTGCTAGACTTCACAATCCTGAAAACAACAGTATGATATTCAGTAGTGTCATTATCCAGACATCAAGGGACAAAAAGGAAACAATGACCTCCGCACAGAAACATTTCAGAGGGAGCTGGATTCCCACATGTGGTTTGGGATACTAATTTTAAATTCATACCTGGGATATTTTGTGAGCATTTCTCATTAGACAAATAATCACTATAGATTTTATAACTCTGCAGTACTGCTATTCAACAGATGACTGTTTAACAGACCAGTGTGAACTACTTTCTTTAGCGCAGTCTGTTAACAATGGCATACAAAAAGGAAAATTGAGATCCAGCTGAGTGGTTGTTTGAATGGCCTGTGGTGGGTTTGTCACAAGCTATTTGCTGCTCACATGGGAAATCAATTTCAATATGTAGCGGTGAGCTTCACTATTTCTCTATCACTAAGGAGCACAGGCAGTTCTTATATGTTAAGCACATTCAAAAAATTTAATCCAACTGCCAGTCTGGCACTAATCTCATTCGCAGAAATGCTCATGCCCCAGACAGTTGAGACCATTCCAGATCAGGGTCATCCAAGTAGGCTATATATTTGCTCTTGGGTTGAAATAGCATGGTAATGGATATTTCAGTTTAAACTTTATTATTTCAGTAGCACTGTTAGGAAGGACTTAATATGGATTCAGGAGATTTGGGTTCATCATCTGCTTCTGCAACAAGAATTCACGTGACCTTGAACAAGTCAAATAGTTAATTTTGTTATCTAGGAAATGGAAGTGTGGCTTTAAAATCTAAAGATCAACATCGAAGAGAGACTAAATTTATTTTAAACTGACTTTTTCCCCCATGAAGTCTTGTGCTAGTTCTAGTGTCCTTACTAATTATTTATTTAAACTTCTCAAAAAATAGGCTGGTGAAAATCTTTATGGAATTTAACAGAAACTAATACTTCTTTTGTATTTCCATAGAAGCATAATGTAGTTGAAAAGTACTCTTCTTTTGGTTGCAAGTGGAGATTTATTTTTTTCCCCTGTCCAAAATACAACCAAATCAGTTTACTCTCTCCACAGTGTGGACAGCCTGCATTTGAATTGTGAATTTTGCACACCCATTTTAACAACATTCAAGCACTGAGAGTTAGCCAGGATGATGCACTTCAAGATACGCTCTGTTCTTACCAGTGGTGAGTTATAATTCAGCTTTATTTCCTATCCTGGGATGTAAGTGTACTGATATTTAGTAGGAAAAAAAAAAAAAGTCATAAAATGAGGTAGCACTGACACTCTCTTTGCTGGAATGTGGACAGATCCTGGGCTTAATTTTAAAGGGTGGCTTCGCAAGATTCTACTGTAATCTACACAAAATGTATAAAACACGAACCATTTCCAGAATAAGGCCACTAATTTTGCCATTGGCAATTAACAGTGAGAAACAGCAGTTAAAAGCAAAAACACTCACTTGATTACAGAGGTGTTTTTGAGGCAATAAACTGTGGGAAGAAGTATAAACACACAGTCCTCTCATCCCTCCTCTTTCTTTTCCAGTATGAGTTTAGGTGTCTCTGCTTCCTGTATGTACTATTCCCCGAGGAGAAATTTCAGTCTGTTTTCTTAGTGGGGAATCCAAACAAGTCCATGCTACATTTGAAGATGGGGACAGCACTGTAGAACAGTAGGATTACAAGTTTCCCATGAGTCATAGTCATGACAGTCTGATGTCCAGATGCCCAGATTCGATACCAGGGCTTCTCTTCTCTGCAATGGCTGGGCACAACATGTTGTTCAGATTCACTTCTGTGACCTAGGAAAGGGACAACAAATTTATAAATTAGTAATATTTTGGGTTGCAATGCTTCAGAGACCTAAAATGGTAATTTTCAAATTACCATAGTAATCAAAAGTGTTTAGCTGGCAATCCTTTGTTCAGCATCAATTGGCCAGCTTTCAGAAGGAAAGCAGATCTGAATGCAGTTGTGCATTTAAGAGATGGATTTATATGGGTGCATAGCTGATTTATGGAAGGTTTTACCACTACTTGTGAAATATGAGGTACAAATGGCCATTAGGACATGCGATTAAAAATTTGTATTCAAGTAATTTTATCCATGTGAATCTGGACACTTTGAAAAACTAGTCAGTGTTTTTATTTTGAATGCACTTGCAAACTATCTGTTTATTAACACACATTTACTTACCAATCCCAGAATCTGCAAGATGCTAAAATGGTATACAAACATAAGCCCAGTAGACAGAAGAGCCCACCAGAAACTGGAGAGTGGTTCTGGAGTGTAGACACCTTGAAAAGAAAGGAATACATTAGTATTCAGCTGAATTACTGTGTCCAAACACTCATGGAAAATCCTCTTTTCTCCTCTAGATGTTGGGGTATCTGGTTTTAGCTGATAACCTAGAGACTCCTGTTATAGTAATTAATATTTGAGAGCCTTATTTCTTACCTGCAGCATCCGGATCAGTTTCTTCCCTCCTTCTGCTCCAACATTAAAATGTACAATATATTAGCTCAGTAAGCTTGCCTATTTTCCACCAACACCAGTGATTTTTACCTCATTTACCTAATTTTTCCTTCTAACACAGAAGTACTAAATGTATCTAAAATACTGTAACAGCATACAATGGAGTCTTCGAAATCAGGTTATTTTTGTACTCAAACACCTGCTTGTTATGGGAGCTATGACTTTAGCATGTACAGAACTAACCCAGGCAGTGGCAATTACTGCACAGTGCTGCATTAGAGTGTAGCTTGATGGCCATTTCCTCCTATTTCATCGTTGGTTGACATCTATTCAAGTAGTTTGCACTGATAGTGCATAGAAACAGAAAACCTTTATAAAGTAGTCAATCCATTAGTGACAGACCGTGCTCTTAAGTGAAAATTGCTGTGGAGATACTCTCAAATATACAGTATAAGCAATTAATTTTATATTCAGTAGACACCACAGATGCCTCAGTATTTCAGGGCTCTCCTCCTGCAAACGAGTTTTGGCAATTTAGTGAAAAAACACAATGTCACATGATGTAGAGTTCACCAAAGAAGTAATAATACTCTAATAAAAGTACCCTTAGATGCAAGGCTATTTTTAGAATTAAGTATTCAAACATATGGCGAGAACAGAAACAGTTTACAGAGTTGTCAAAGTCTTACTAGCAGACATGTTAATAAGATATGGGGAAAAATATTGCTTTCCTTATGACTTTAATAACCTAGGGGGACACACACACACAAAAAGGCACACTGTCATGGTGCTCAGGCTCTGTAAAAAGTTGTATACTTTCAGACAATTGTAAAAAAAAAAATACTGTCATTTTTATCTGCCTTTGCCTGCTCTCTGCCCTGTTAGATATTATCAAATGTTGATAGTTATATTCATTACTCAAAGGATGCCTTATAGCAGAGACAGGCTATACTGATATTACCCTTCACTAGCTAGCACATTCAGCAATAACCATAAAGATTCAATAGACTTCAGCATAGGCTGTACAAGCCTATTGGGACTGAGAATAACTATGTACATGTGTAGGTAGCTATGACAGTACTCACTAGACTAAAGCTGGTATGAGTATGCCCATGTACAGTATCTTATGAAGATAAAGGCAAAATAACTCCTTTTACCTGCTTCACCACACCACCATTTAGTCATGCATGCTCTCTGTTTTTAAATCACCAGAGGACTGCTTTCTCAATCCTTATTGCCCTTTTACAATTCTTTTCTGCATTTATTTTTCTATAATTTTGGCTGTCATGCCAGGTAGCTACAGTAAAATCAATGTAATTTAAATGGAAATTTCTGAAAGTTACAATATTCTTCCCAAAACTACCTACACTTTGCATTCTAAAGCAGTAGAGCTATCCCTTATCCACTGAAAATAACATAGCGGCTCTGTTCCTAGTCAACAGAGAGCAAGAAGTTGGTTGTATACTTGAATGACAGCAGCGCATATGCACCCCGTATGTCACTCTCACTGTGACTTTAATAAGCAACAACATTGTTGTAATTTTACCCAAAATACAATTGCACACCATGCTTTAGTAAGCAAACTGTGGCTTGATGCAACCATGACAAATATGAGCTTCTGTGAAAGCGTAAGACAGCTTATAGGATTTCTTTTCCAGTGGCTGGATGAAGATCAGAGGAAGCGTCTGAACTACAAGCAAAATCCAAACTTAAAAGTGAAGTTGATACGAATAATGGAGTCCTCTATAGTTAAAGGGAGAAAATTCAGACTAGTCTAATACTTTCTAACATACTTAGCAAGTATGCTCTAAGAACTGAGGGGTATCCTATTTACAAACCAGTACAGAAAGCTTCACTTAAATAGCAATGGTATTAGTTAAACTCCACTACCTGAAAACATCAGTAAGATGGCAGATACATGACACCACCTTGCCTATGGTTTTTCATTATAGATAGGAAGAGAGGAAGCAAGTAGCCTTGGTGTCAGAGTTTAAGTGACCACAGCTCTATTACCAAAGTACCAACTTTAAGTGACCTGGTCAAGCTGTACATAAGCTTTTTGTGCTGCCTCCCTAGCTGTAAAGAAAATGTCATTTGACTTGCAAAGTTTTTCACTGTTGTCTTTGCAATTTTAAGTGCATTTTTAACCTAGATGCAATACACAAAATAATATTTAAATAAGTTAAGCTCTCTAAAACAGCTCCCAGGAACTGGTAGAGTAGTGCTATACCATATTTGTATTCACCTGAACTCACCCGGTTGACATTTACTTATGTTATTTCAGAAGTATTGTATAAAGCCTGAGAACAGATGGTACTAGACTAAAGAGATGAACATTCAGAAAAGCTAGAATTCAGAGACCTTGATATCTGGGGGACAACTTAGAGGCCTACATTGTTTCACTAGGCAACATGTAAAACACTAAAATAGACAAGTGATCCTAGCTATGAAACAGGACTGGAGGAAGAACGCAGTCTTTAAGAGATTAAGTAAACTGCCCAAGATTACAAAGCAGAGCAATGGCATAGTTTGGCTTTGAACCCATGTTTCTCGTATTCAGCTCAAACAATCTAGCCAGAGAATTGTGTTTCAGCAGACACTTAGGAGAGCTGTTCAGGTTCTTCCAGCTAAGAATCTTGCACTACAACATCCTCTTTTTTTTCCTTGCAAAATTTACATATATATATATATATATATATATATATATATATATAAAAATATAATATATATATAATGACTCTCACACTCCACACTGACCTCACCAAATAATAGAAAATTCCCCTCACTTGCTAGACTTCACAATCCTGAAAACAACAGTATGATATTCAGTAGTGTCATTATCCAGACATCAAGGGACAAAAAGGAAACAATGACCTCCGCACAGAAACATTTCAGAGGGAGCTGGATTCCCACATGTGGTTTGGGATACTAATTTTAAATTCATACCTGGGATATTTTGTGAGCATTTCTCATTAGACAAATAATCACTATAGATTTTATAACTCTGCAGTACTGCTATTCAACAGATGACTGTTTAACAGACCAGTGTGAACTACTTTCTTTAGCGCAGTCTGTTAACAATGGCATACAAAAAGGAAAATTGAGATCCAGCTGAGTGGTTGTTTGAATGGCCTGTGGTGGGTTTGTCACAAGCTATTTGCTGCTCACATGGGAAATCAATTTCAATATGTAGCGGTGAGCTTCACTATTTCTCTATCACTAAGGAGCACAGGCAGTTCTTATATGTTAAGCACATTCAAAAAATTTAATCCAACTGCCAGTCTGGCACTAATCTCATTCGCAGAAATGCTCATGCCCCAGACAGTTGAGACCATTCCAGATCAGGGTCATCCAAGTAGGCTATATATTTGCTCTTGGGTTGAAATAGCATGGTAATGGATATTTCAGTTTAAACTTTATTATTTCAGTAGCACTGTTAGGAAGGACTTAATATGGATTCAGGAGATTTGGGTTCATCATCTGCTTCTGCAACAAGAATTCACGTGACCTTGAACAAGTCAAATAGTTAATTTTGTTATCTAGGAAATGGAAGTGTGGCTTTAAAATCTAAAGATCAACATCGAAGAGAGACTAAATTTATTTTAAACTGACTTTTTCCCCCATGAAGTCTTGTGCTAGTTCTAGTGTCCTTACTAATTATTTATTTAAACTTCTCAAAAAATAGGCTGGTGAAAATCTTTATGGAATTTAACAGAAACTAATACTTCTTTTGTATTTCCATAGAAGCATAATGTAGTTGAAAAGTACTCTTCTTTTGGTTGCAAGTGGAGATTTATTTTTTTCCCCTGTCCAAAATACAACCAAATCAGTTTACTCTCTCCACAGTGTGGACAGCCTGCATTTGAATTGTGAATTTTGCACACCCATTTTAACAACATTCAAGCACTGAGAGTTAGCCAGGATGATGCACTTCAAGATACGCTCTGTTCTTACCAGTGGTGAGTTATAATTCAGCTTTATTTCCTATCCTGGGATGTAAGTGTACTGATATTTAGTAGGAAAAAAAAAAAAAGTCATAAAATGAGGTAGCACTGACACTCTCTTTGCTGGAATGTGGACAGATCCTGGGCTTAATTTTAAAGGGTGGCTTCGCAAGATTCTACTGTAATCTACACAAAATGTATAAAACACGAACCATTTCCAGAATAAGGCCACTAATTTTGCCATTGGCAATTAACAGTGAGAAACAGCAGTTAAAAGCAAAAACACTCACTTGATTACAGAGGTGTTTTTGAGGCAATAAACTGTGGGAAGAAGTATAAACACACAGTCCTCTCATCCCTCCTCTTTCTTTTCCAGTATGAGTTTAGGTGTCTCTGCTTCCTGTATGTACTATTCCCCGAGGAGAAATTTCAGTCTGTTTTCTTAGTGGGGAATCCAAACAAGTCCATGCTACATTTGAAGATGGGGACAGCACTGTAGAACAGTAGGATTACAAGTTTCCCATGAGTCATAGTCATGACAGTCTGATGTCCAGATGCCCAGATTCGATACCAGGGCTTCTCTTCTCTGCAATGGCTGGGCACAACATGTTGTTCAGATTCACTTCTGTGACCTAGGAAAGGGACAACAAATTTATAAATTAGTAATATTTTGGGTTGCAATGCTTCAGAGACCTAAAATGGTAATTTTCAAATTACCATAGTAATCAAAAGTGTTTAGCTGGCAATCCTTTGTTCAGCATCAATTGGCCAGCTTTCAGAAGGAAAGCAGATCTGAATGCAGTTGTGCATTTAAGAGATGGATTTATATGGGTGCATAGCTGATTTATGGAAGGTTTTACCACTACTTGTGAAATATGAGGTACAAATGGCCATTAGGACATGCGATTAAAAATTTGTATTCAAGTAATTTTATCCATGTGAATCTGGACACTTTGAAAAACTAGTCAGTGTTTTTATTTTGAATGCACTTGCAAACTATCTGTTTATTAACACACATTTACTTACCAATCCCAGAATCTGCAAGATGCTAAAATGGTATACAAACATAAGCCCAGTAGACAGAAGAGCCCACCAGAAACTGGAGAGTGGTTCTGGAGTGTAGACACCTTGAAAAGAAAGGAATACATTAGTATTCAGCTGAATTACTGTGTCCAAACACTCATGGAAAATCCTCTTTTCTCCTCTAGATGTTGGGGTATCTGGTTTTAGCTGATAACCTAGAGACTCCTGTTATAGTAATTAATATTTGAGAGCCTTATTTCTTACCTGCAGCATCCGGATCAGTTTCTTCCCTCCTTCTGCTCCAACATTAAAATGTACAATATATTAGCTCAGTAAGCTTGCCTATTTTCCACCAACACCAGTGATTTTTACCTCATTTACCTAATTTTTCCTTCTAACACAGAAGTACTAAATGTATCTAAAATACTGTAACAGCATACAATGGAGTCTTCGAAATCAGGTTATTTTTGTACTCAAACACCTGCTTGTTATGGGAGCTATGACTTTAGCATGTACAGAACTAACCCAGGCAGTGGCAATTACTGCACAGTGCTGCATTAGAGTGTAGCTTGATGGCCATTTCCTCCTATTTCATCGTTGGTTGACATCTATTCAAGTAGTTTGCACTGATAGTGCATAGAAACAGAAAACCTTTATAAAGTAGTCAATCCATTAGTGACAGACCGTGCTCTTAAGTGAAAATTGCTGTGGAGATACTCTCAAATATACAGTATAAGCAATTAATTTTATATTCAGTAGACACCACAGATGCCTCAGTATTTCAGGGCTCTCCTCCTGCAAACGAGTTTTGGCAATTTAGTGAAAAAACACAATGTCACATGATGTAGAGTTCACCAAAGAAGTAATAATACTCTAATAAAAGTACCCTTAGATGCAAGGCTATTTTTAGAATTAAGTATTCAAACATATGGCGAGAACAGAAACAGTTTACAGAGTTGTCAAAGTCTTACTAGCAGACATGTTAATAAGATATGGGGAAAAATATTGCTTTCCTTATGACTTTAATAACCTAGGGGGACACACACACACAAAAAGGCACACTGTCATGGTGCTCAGGCTCTGTAAAAAGTTGTATACTTTCAGACAATTGTAAAAAAAAAAATACTGTCATTTTTATCTGCCTTTGCCTGCTCTCTGCCCTGTTAGATATTATCAAATGTTGATAGTTATATTCATTACTCAAAGGATGCCTTATAGCAGAGACAGGCTATACTGATATTACCCTTCACTAGCTAGCACATTCAGCAATAACCATAAAGATTCAATAGACTTCAGCATAGGCTGTACAAGCCTATTGGGACTGAGAATAACTATGTACATGTGTAGGTAGCTATGACAGTACTCACTAGACTAAAGCTGGTATGAGTATGCCCATGTACAGTATCTTATGAAGATAAAGGCAAAATAACTCCTTTTACCTGCTTCACCACACCACCATTTAGTCATGCATGCTCTCTGTTTTTAAATCACCAGAGGACTGCTTTCTCAATCCTTATTGCCCTTTTACAATTCTTTTCTGCATTTATTTTTCTATAATTTTGGCTGTCATGCCAGGTAGCTACAGTAAAATCAATGTAATTTAAATGGAAATTTCTGAAAGTTACAATATTCTTCCCAAAACTACCTACACTTTGCATTCTAAAGCAGTAGAGCTATCCCTTATCCACTGAAAATAACATAGCGGCTCTGTTCCTAGTCAACAGAGAGCAAGAAGTTGGTTGTATACTTGAATGACAGCAGCGCATATGCACCCCGTATGTCACTCTCACTGTGACTTTAATAAGCAACAACATTGTTGTAATTTTACCCAAAATACAATTGCACACCATGCTTTAGTAAGCAAACTGTGGCTTGATGCAACCATGACAAATATGAGCTTCTGTGAAAGCGTAAGACAGCTTATAGGATTTCTTTTCCAGTGGCTGGATGAAGATCAGAGGAAGCGTCTGAACTACAAGCAAAATCCAAACTTAAAAGTGAAGTTGATACGAATAATGGAGTCCTCTATAGTTAAAGGGAGAAAATTCAGACTAGTCTAATACTTTCTAACATACTTAGCAAGTATGCTCTAAGAACTGAGGGGTATCCTATTTACAAACCAGTACAGAAAGCTTCACTTAAATAGCAATGGTATTAGTTAAACTCCACTACCTGAAAACATCAGTAAGATGGCAGATACATGACACCACCTTGCCTATGGTTTTTCATTATAGATAGGAAGAGAGGAAGCAAGTAGCCTTGGTGTCAGAGTTTAAGTGACCACAGCTCTATTACCAAAGTACCAACTTTAAGTGACCTGGTCAAGCTATACATAAGCTTTTTGTGCTGCCTCCCTAGCTGTAAAGAAAATGTCATTTGACTTGCAAAGTTTTTCACTGTTGTCTTTGCAATTTTAAGTGCATTTTTAACCTAGATGCAATACACAAAATAATATTTAAATAAGTTAAGCTCTCTAAAACAGCTCCCAGGAACTGGTAGAGTAGTGCTATACCATATTTGTATTCACCTGAACTCACCCGGTTGACATTTACTTATGTTATTTCAGAAGTATTGTATAAAGCCTGAGAACAGATGGTACTAGACTAAAGAGATGAACATTCAGAAAAGCTAGAATTCAGAGACCTTGATATCTGGGGGACAACTTAGAGGCCTACATTGTTTCACTAGGCAACATGTAAAACACTAAAATAGACAAGTGATCCTAGCTATGAAACAGGACTGGAGGAAGAACGCAGTCTTTAAGAGATTAAGTAAACTGCCCAAGATTACAAAGCAGAGCAATGGCATAGTTTGGCTTTGAACCCATGTTTCTCGTATTCAGCTCAAACAATCTAGCCAGAGAATTGTGTTTCAGCAGACACTTAGGAGAGCTGTTCAGGTTCTTCCAGCTAAGAATCTTGCACTACAACATCCTCTTTTTTTTCCTTGCAAAATTTACATATATATATATATATATATATATATATATATATATATATAAAAAAAATATAATATATATATAATGACTCTCACACTCCACACTGACCTCACCAAATAATAGAAAATTCCCCTCACTTGCTAGACTTCACAATCCTGAAAACAACAGTATGATATTCAGTAGTGTCATTATCCAGACATCAAGGGACAAAAAGGAAACAATGACCTCCGCACAGAAACATTTCAGAGGGAGCTGGATTCCCACATGTGGTTTGGGATACTAATTTTAAATTCATACCTGGGATATTTTGTGAGCATTTCTCATTAGACAAATAATCACTATAGATTTTATAACTCTGCAGTACTGCTATTCAACAGATGACTGTTTAACAGACCAGTGTGAACTACTTTCTTTAGCGCAGTCTGTTAACAATGGCATACAAAAAGGAAAATTGAGATCCAGCTGAGTGGTTGTTTGAATGGCCTGTGGTGGGTTTGTCACAAGCTATTTGCTGCTCACATGGGAAATCAATTTCAATATGTAGCGGTGAGCTTCACTATTTCTCTATCACTAAGGAGCACAGGCAGTTCTTATATGTTAAGCACATTCAAAAAATTTAATCCAACTGCCAGTCTGGCACTAATCTCATTCGCAGAAATGCTCATGCCCCAGACAGTTGAGACCATTCCAGATCAGGGTCATCCAAGTAGGCTATATATTTGCTCTTGGGTTGAAATAGCATGGTAATGGATATTTCAGTTTAAACTTTATTATTTCAGTAGCACTGTTAGGAAGGACTTAATATGGATTCAGGAGATTTGGGTTCATCATCTGCTTCTGCAACAAGAATTCACGTGACCTTGAACAAGTCAAATAGTTAATTTTGTTATCTAGGAAATGGAAGTGTGGCTTTAAAATCTAAAGATCAACATCGAAGAGAGACTAAATTTATTTTAAACTGACTTTTTCCCCCATGAAGTCTTGTGCTAGTTCTAGTGTCCTTACTAATTATTTATTTAAACTTCTCAAAAAATAGGCTGGTGAAAATCTTTATGGAATTTAACAGAAACTAATACTTCTTTTGTATTTCCATAGAAGCATAATGTAGTTGAAAAGTACTCTTCTTTTGGTTGCAAGTGGAGATTTATTTTTTTCCCCTGTCCAAAATACAACCAAATCAGTTTACTCTCTCCACAGTGTGGACAGCCTGCATTTGAATTGTGAATTTTGCACACCCATTTTAACAACATTCAAGCACTGAGAGTTAGCCAGGAGGATGCACTTCAAGATACGCTCTGTTCTTACCAGTGGTGAGTTATAATTCAGCTTTATTTCCTATCCTGGGATGTAAGTGTACTGATATTTAGTAGGAAAAAAAAAAAAAGTCATAAAATGAGGTAGCACTGACACTCTCTTTGCTGGAATGTGGACAGATCCTGGGCTTAATTTTAAAGGGTGGCTTCGCAAGATTCTACTGTAATCTACACAAAATGTATAAAACACGAACCATTTCCAGAATAAGGCCACTAATTTTGCCATTGGCAATTAACAGTGAGAAACAGCAGTTAAAAGCAAAAACACTCACTTGATTACAGAGGTGTTTTTGAGGCAATAAACTGTGGGAAGAAGTATAAACACACAGTCCTCTCATCCCTCCTCTTTCTTTTCCAGTATGAGTTTAGGTGTCTCTGCTTCCTGTATGTACTATTCCCCGAGGAGAAATTTCAGTCTGTTTTCTTAGTGGGGAATCCAAACAAGTCCATGCTACATTTGAAGATGGGGACAGCACTGTAGAACAGTAGGATTACAAGTTTCCCATGAGTCATAGTCATGACAGTCTGATGTCCAGATGCCCAGATTCGATACCAGGGCTTCTCTTCTCTGCAATGGCTGGGCACAACATGTTGTTCAGATTCACTTCTGTGACCTAGGAAAGGGACAACAAATTTATAAATTAGTAATATTTTGGGTTGCAATGCTTCAGAGACCTAAAATGGTAATTTTCAAATTACCATAGTAATCAAAAGTGTTTAGCTGGCAATCCTTTGTTCAGCATCAATTGGCCAGCTTTCAGAAGGAAAGCAGATCTGAATGCAGTTGTGCATTTAAGAGATGGATTTATATGGGTGCATAGCTGATTTATGGAAGGTTTTACCACTACTTGTGAAATATGAGGTACAAATGGCCATTAGGACATGCGATTAAAAATTTGTATTCAAGTAATTTTATCCATGTGAATCTGGACACTTTGAAAAACTAGTCAGTGTTTTTATTTTGAATGCACTTGCAAACTATCTGTTTATTAACACACATTTACTTACCAATCCCAGAATCTGCAAGATGCTAAAATGGTATACAAACATAAGCCCAGTAGACAGAAGAGCCCACCAGAAACTGGAGAGTGGTTCTGGAGTGTAGACACCTTGAAAAGAAAGGAATACATTAGTATTCAGCTGAATTACTGTGTCCAAACACTCATGGAAAATCCTCTTTTCTCCTCTAGATGTTGGGGTATCTGGTTTTAGCTGATAACCTAGAGACTCCTGTTATAGTAATTAATATTTGAGAGCCTTATTTCTTACCTGCAGCATCCGGATCAGTTTCTTCCCTCCTTCTGCTCCAACATTAAAATGTACAATATATTAGCTCAGTAAGCTTGCCTATTTTCCACCAACACCAGTGATTTTTACCTCATTTACCTAATTTTTCCTTCTAACACAGAAGTACTAAATGTATCTAAAATACTGTAACAGCATACAATGGAGTCTTCGAAATCAGGTTATTTTTGTACTCAAACACCTGCTTGTTATGGGAGCTATGACTTTAGCATGTACAGAACTAACCCAGGCAGTGGCAATTACTGCACAGTGCTGCATTAGAGTGTAGCTTGATGGCCATTTCCTCCTATTTCATCGTTGGTTGACATCTATTCAAGTAGTTTGCACTGATAGTGCATAGAAACAGAAAACCTTTATAAAGTAGTCAATCCATTAGTGACAGACCGTGCTCTTAAGTGAAAATTGCTGTGGAGATACTCTCAAATATACAGTATAAGCAATTAATTTTATATTCAGTAGACACCACAGATGCCTCAGTATTTCAGGGCTCTCCTCCTGCAAACGAGTTTTGGCAATTTAGTGAAAAAACACAATGTCACATGATGTAGAGTTCACCAAAGAAGTAATAATACTCTAATAAAAGTACCCTTAGATGCAAGGCTATTTTTAGAATTAAGTATTCAAACATATGGCGAGAACAGAAACAGTTTACAGAGTTGTCAAAGTCTTACTAGCAGACATGTTAATAAGATATGGGGAAAAATATTGCTTTCCTTATGACTTTAATAACCTAGGGGGACACACACACACAAAAAGGCACACTGTCATGGTGCTCAGGCTCTGTAAAAAGTTGTATACTTTCAGACAATTGTAAAAAAAAAAATACTGTCATTTTTATCTGCCTTTGCCTGCTCTCTGCCCTGTTAGATATTATCAAATGTTGATAGTTATATTCATTACTCAAAGGATGCCTTATAGCAGAGACAGGCTATACTGATATTACCCTTCACTAGCTAGCACATTCAGCAATAACCATAAAGATTCAATAGACTTCAGCATAGGCTGTACAAGCCTATTGGGACTGAGAATAACTATGTACATGTGTAGGTAGCTATGACAGTACTCACTAGACTAAAGCTGGTATGAGTATGCCCATGTACAGTATCTTATGAAGATAAAGGCAAAATAACTCCTTTTACCTGCTTCACCACACCACCATTTAGTCATGCATGCTCTCTGTTTTTAAATCACCAGAGGACTGCTTTCTCAATCCTTATTGCCCTTTTACAATTCTTTTCTGCATTTATTTTTCTATAATTTTGGCTGTCATGCCAGGTAGCTACAGTAAAATCAATGTAATTTAAATGGAAATTTCTGAAAGTTACAATATTCTTCCCAAAACTACCTACACTTTGCATTCTAAAGCAGTAGAGCTATCCCTTATCCACTGAAAATAACATAGCGGCTCTGTTCCTAGTCAACAGAGAGCAAGAAGTTGGTTGTATACTTGAATGACAGCAGCGCATATGCACCCCGTATGTCACTCTCACTGTGACTTTAATAAGCAACAACATTGTTGTAATTTTACCCAAAATACAATTGCACACCATGCTTTAGTAAGCAAACTGTGGCTTGATGCAACCATGACAAATATGAGCTTCTGTGAAAGCGTAAGACAGCTTATAGGATTTCTTTTCCAGTGGCTGGATGAAGATCAGAGGAAGCGTCTGAACTACAAGCAAAATCCAAACTTAAAAGTGAAGTTGATACGAATAATGGAGTCCTCTATAGTTAAAGGGAGAAAATTCAGACTAGTCTAATACTTTCTAACATACTTAGCAAGTATGCTCTAAGAACTGAGGGGTATCCTATTTACAAGCCAGTACAGAAAGCTTCACTTAAATAGCAATGGTATTAGTTAAACTCCACTACCTGAAAACATCAGTAAGATGGCAGATACATGACACCACCTTGCCTATGGTTTTTCATTATAGATAGGAAGAGAGGAAGCAAGTAGCCTTGGTGTCAGAGTTTAAGTGACCACAGCTCTATTACCAAAGTACCAACTTTAAGTGACCTGGTCAAGCTATACATAAGCTTTTTGTGCTGCCTCCCTAGCTGTAAAGAAAATGTCATTTGACTTGCAAAGTTTTTCACTGTTGTCTTTGCAATTTTAAGTGCATTTTTAACCTAGATGCAATACACAAAATAATATTTAAATAAGTTAAGCTCTCTAAAACAGCTCCCAGGAACTGGTAGAGTAGTGCTATACCATATTTGTATTCACCTGAACTCACCCGGTTGACATTTACTTATGTTATTTCAGAAGTATTGTATAAAGCCTGAGAACAGATGGTACTAGACTAAAGAGATGAACATTCAGAAAAGCTAGAATTCAGAGACCTTGATATCTGGGGGACAACTTAGAGGCCTACATTGTTTCACTAGGCAACATGTAAAACACTAAAATAGACAAGTGATCCTAGCTATGAAACAGGACTGGAGGAAGAACGCAGTCTTTAAGAGATTAAGTAAACTGCCCAAGATTACAAAGCAGAGCAATGGCATAGTTTGGCTTTGAACCCATGTTTCTCGTATTCAGCTCAAACAATCTAGCCAGAGAATTGTGTTTCAGCAGACACTTAGGAGAGCTGTTCAGGTTCTTCCAGCTAAGAATCTTGCACTACAACATCCTCTTTTTTTTCCTTGCAAAATTTACATATATATATATATATATATATATATATATATATATATATATATATAATATAATATATATATAATGACTCTCACACTCCACACTGACCTCACCAAATAATAGAAAATTCCCCTCACTTGCTAGACTTCACAATCCTGAAAACAACAGTATGATATTCAGTAGTGTCATTATCCAGACATCAAGGGACAAAAAGGAAACAATGACCTCCGCACAGAAACATTTCAGAGGGAGCTGGATTCCCACATGTGGTTTGGGATACTAATTTTAAATTCATACCTGGGATATTTTGTGAGCATTTCTCATTAGACAAATAATCACTATAGATTTTATAACTCTGCAGTACTGCTATTCAACAGATGACTGTTTAACAGACCAGTGTGAACTACTTTCTTTAGCGCAGTCTGTTAACAATGGCATACAAAAAGGAAAATTGAGATCCAGCTGAGTGGTTGTTTGAATGGCCTGTGGTGGGTTTGTCACAAGCTATTTGCTGCTCACATGGGAAATCAATTTCAATATGTAGCGGTGAGCTTCACTATTTCTCTATCACTAAGGAGCACAGGCAGTTCTTATATGTTAAGCACATTCAAAAAATTTAATCCAACTGCCAGTCTGGCACTAATCTCATTCGCAGAAATGCTCATGCCCCAGACAGTTGAGACCATTCCAGATCAGGGTCATCCAAGTAGGCTATATATTTGCTCTTGGGTTGAAATAGCATGGTAATGGATATTTCAGTTTAAACTTTATTATTTCAGTAGCACTGTTAGGAAGGACTTAATATGGATTCAGGAGATTTGGGTTCATCATCTGCTTCTGCAACAAGAATTCACGTGACCTTGAACAAGTCAAATAGTTAATTTTGTTATCTAGGAAATGGAAGTGTGGCTTTAAAATCTAAAGATCAACATCGAAGAGAGACTAAATTTATTTTAAACTGACTTTTTCCCCCATGAAGTCTTGTGCTAGTTCTAGTGTCCTTACTAATTATTTATTTAAACTTCTCAAAAAATAGGCTGGTGAAAATCTTTATGGAATTTAACAGAAACTAATACTTCTTTTGTATTTCCATAGAAGCATAATGTAGTTGAAAAGTACTCTTCTTTTGGTTGCAAGTGGAGATTTATTTTTTTCCCCTGTCCAAAATACAACCAAATCAGTTTACTCTCTCCACAGTGTGGACAGCCTGCATTTGAATTGTGAATTTTGCACACCCATTTTAACAACATTCAAGCACTGAGAGTTAGCCAGGATGATGCACTTCAAGATACGCTCTGTTCTTACCAGTGGTGAGTTATAATTCAGCTTTATTTCCTATCCTGGGATGTAAGTGTACTGATATTTAGTAGGGAAAAAAAAAAAAGTCATAAAATGAGGTAGCACTGACACTCTCTTTGCTGGAATGTGGACAGATCCTGGGCTTAATTTTAAAGGGTGGCTTCGCAAGATTCTACTGTAATCTACACAAAATGTATAAAACACGAACCATTTCCAGAATAAGGCCACTAATTTTGCCATTGGCAATTAACAGTGAGAAACAGCAGTTAAAAGCAAAAACACTCACTTGATTACAGAGGTGTTTTTGAGGCAATAAACTGTGGGAAGAAGTATAAACACACAGTCCTCTCATCCCTCCTCTTTCTTTTCCAGTATGAGTTTAGGTGTCTCTGCTTCCTGTATGTACTATTCCCCGAGGAGAAATTTCAGTCTGTTTTCTTAGTGGGGAATCCAAACAAGTCCATGCTACATTTGAAGATGGGGACAGCACTGTAGAACAGTAGGATTACAAGTTTCCCATGAGTCATAGTCATGACAGTCTGATGTCCAGATGCCCAGATTCGATACCAGGGCTTCTCTTCTCTGCAATGGCTGGGCACAACATGTTGTTCAGATTCACTTCTGTGACCTAGGAAAGGGACAACAAATTTATAAATTAGTAATATTTTGGGTTGCAATGCTTCAGAGACCTAAAATGGTAATTTTCAAATTACCATAGTAATCAAAAGTGTTTAGCTGGCAATCCTTTGTTCAGCATCAATTGGCCAGCTTTCAGAAGGAAAGCAGATCTGAATGCAGTTGTGCATTTAAGAGATGGATTTATATGGGTGCATAGCTGATTTATGGAAGGTTTTACCACTACTTGTGAAATATGAGGTACAAATGGCCATTAGGACATGCGATTAAAAATTTGTATTCAAGTAATTTTATCCATGTGAATCTGGACACTTTGAAAAACTAGTCAGTGTTTTTATTTTGAATGCACTTGCAAACTATCTGTTTATTAACACACATTTACTTACCAATCCCAGAATCTGCAAGATGCTAAAATGGTATACAAACATAAGCCCAGTAGACAGAAGAGCCCACCAGAAACTGGAGAGTGGTTCTGGAGTGTAGACACCTTGAAAAGAAAGGAATACATTAGTATTCAGCTGAATTACTGTGTCCAAACACTCATGGAAAATCCTCTTTTCTCCTCTAGATGTTGGGGTATCTGGTTTTAGCTGATAACCTAGAGACTCCTGTTATAGTAATTAATATTTGAGAGCCTTATTTCTTACCTGCAGCATCCGGATCAGTTTCTTCCCTCCTTCTGCTCCAACATTAAAATGTACAATATATTAGCTCAGTAAGCTTGCCTATTTTCCACCAACACCAGTGATTTTTACCTCATTTACCTAATTTTTCCTTCTAACACAGAAGTACTAAATGTATCTAAAATACTGTAACAGCATACAATGGAGTCTTCGAAATCAGGTTATTTTTGTACTCAAACACCTGCTTGTTATGGGAGCTATGACTTTAGCATGTACAGAACTAACCCAGGCAGTGGCAATTACTGCACAGTGCTGCATTAGAGTGTAGCTTGATGGCCATTTCCTCCTATTTCATCGTTGGTTGACATCTATTCAAGTAGTTTGCACTGATAGTGCATAGAAACAGAAAACCTTTATAAAGTAGTCAATCCATTAGTGACAGACCGTGCTCTTAAGTGAAAATTGCTGTGGAGATACTCTCAAATATACAGTATAAGCAATTAATTTTATATTCAGTAGACACCACAGATGCCTCAGTATTTCAGGGCTCTCCTCCTGCAAACGAGTTTTGGCAATTTAGTGAAAAAACACAATGTCACATGATGTAGAGTTCACCAAAGAAGTAATAATACTCTAATAAAAGTACCCTTAGATGCAAGGCTATTTTTAGAATTAAGTATTCAAACATATGGCGAGAACAGAAACAGTTTACAGAGTTGTCAAAGTCTTACTAGCAGACATGTTAATAAGATATGGGGAAAAATATTGCTTTCCTTATGACTTTAATAACCTAGGGGGACACACACACACAAAAAGGCACACTGTCATGGTGCTCAGGCTCTGTAAAAAGTTGTATACTTTCAGACAATTGTAAAAAAAAAAATACTGTCATTTTTATCTGCCTTTGCCTGCTCTCTGCCCTGTTAGATATTATCAAATGTTGATAGTTATATTCATTACTCAAAGGATGCCTTATAGCAGAGACAGGCTATACTGATATTACCCTTCACTAGCTAGCACATTCAGCAATAACCATAAAGATTCAATAGACTTCAGCATAGGCTGTACAAGCCTATTGGGACTGAGAATAACTATGTACATGTGTAGGTAGCTATGACAGTACTCACTAGACTAAAGCTGGTATGAGTATGCCCATGTACAGTATCTTATGAAGATAAAGGCAAAATAACTCCTTTTACCTGCTTCACCACACCACCATTTAGTCATGCATGCTCTCTGTTTTTAAATCACCAGAGGACTGCTTTCTCAATCCTTATTGCCCTTTTACAATTCTTTTCTGCATTTATTTTTCTATAATTTTGGCTGTCATGCCAGGTAGCTACAGTAAAATCAATGTAATTTAAATGGAAATTTCTGAAAGTTACAATATTCTTCCCAAAACTACCTACACTTTGCATTCTAAAGCAGTAGAGCTATCCCTTATCCACTGAAAATAACATAGCGGCTCTGTTCCTAGTCAACAGAGAGCAAGAAGTTGGTTGTATACTTGAATGACAGCAGCGCATATGCACCCCGTATGTCACTCTCACTGTGACTTTAATAAGCAACAACATTGTTGTAATTTTACCCAAAATACAATTGCACACCATGCTTTAGTAAGCAAACTGTGGCTTGATGCAACCATGACAAATATGAGCTTCTGTGAAAGCGTAAGACAGCTTATAGGATTTCTTTTCCAGTGGCTGGATGAAGATCAGAGGAAGCGTCTGAACTACAAGCAAAATCCAAACTTAAAAGTGAAGTTGATACGAATAATGGAGTCCTCTATAGTTAAAGGGAGAAAATTCAGACTAGTCTAATACTTTCTAACATACTTAGCAAGTATGCTCTAAGAACTGAGGGGTATCCTATTTACAAACCAGTACAGAAAGCTTCACTTAAATAGCAATGGTATTAGTTAAACTCCACTACCTGAAAACATCAGTAAGATGGCAGATACATGACACCACCTTGCCTATGGTTTTTCATTATAGATAGGAAGAGAGGAAGCAAGTAGCCTTGGTGTCAGAGTTTAAGTGACCACAGCTCTATTACCAAAGTACCAACTTTAAGTGACCTGGTCAAGCTGTACATAAACTTTTTGTGCTGCCTCCCTAGCTGTAAAGAAAATGTCATTTGACTTGCAAAGTTTTTCACTGTTGTCTTTGCAATTTTAAGTGCATTTTTAACCTAGATGCAATACACAAAATAATATTTAAATAAGTTAAGCTCTCTAAAACAGCTCCCAGGAACTGGTAGAGTAGTGCTATACCATATTTGTATTCACCTGAACTCACCCGGTTGACATTTACTTATGTTATTTCAGAAGTATTGTATAAAGCCTGAGAACAGATGGTACTAGACTAAAGAGATGAACATTCAGAAAAGCTAGAATTCAGAGACCTTGATATCTGGGGGACAACTTAGAGGCCTACATTGTTTCACTAGGCAACATGTAAAACACTAAAATAGACAAGTGATCCTAGCTATGAAACAGGACTGGAGGAAGAACGCAGTCTTTAAGAGATTAAGTAAACTGCCCAAGATTACAAAGCAGAGCAATGGCATAGTTTGGCTTTGAACCCATGTTTCTCGTATTCAGCTCAAACAATCTAGCCAGAGAATTGTGTTTCAGCAGACACTTAGGAGAGCTGTTCAGGTTCTTCCAGCTAAGAATCTTGCACTACAACATCCTCTTTTTTTTCCTTGCAAAATTTACATATATATATATATATATATATATATATATATATAAATATAATATATATATAATGACTCTCACACTCCACACTGACCTCACCAAATAATAGAAAATTCCCCTCACTTGCTAGACTTCACAATCCTGAAAACAACAGTATGATATTCAGTAGTGTCATTATCCAGACATCAAGGGACAAAAAGGAAACAATGACCTCCGCACAGAAACATTTCAGAGGGAGCTGGATTCCCACATGTGGTTTGGGATACTAATTTTAAATTCATACCTGGGATATTTTGTGAGCATTTCTCATTAGACAAATAATCACTATAGATTTTATAACTCTGCAGTACTGCTATTCAACAGATGACTGTTTAACAGACCAGTGTGAACTACTTTCTTTAGCGCAGTCTGTTAACAATGGCATACAAAAAGGAAAATTGAGATCCAGCTGAGTGGTTGTTTGAATGGCCTGTGGTGGGTTTGTCACAAGCTATTTGCTGCTCACATGGGAAATCAATTTCAATATGTAGCGGTGAGCTTCACTATTTCTCTATCACTAAGGAGCACAGGCAGTTCTTATATGTTAAGCACATTCAAAAAATTTAATCCAACTGCCAGTCTGGCACTAATCTCATTCGCAGAAATGCTCATGCCCCAGACAGTTGAGACCATTCCAGATCAGGGTCATCCAAGTAGGCTATATATTTGCTCTTGGGTTGAAATAGCATGGTAATGGATATTTCAGTTTAAACTTTATTATTTCAGTAGCACTGTTAGGAAGGACTTAATATGGATTCAGGAGATTTGGGTTCATCATCTGCTTCTGCAACAAGAATTCACGTGACCTTGAACAAGTCAAATAGTTAATTTTGTTATCTAGGAAATGGAAGTGTGGCTTTAAAATCTAAAGATCAACATCGAAGAGAGACTAAATTTATTTTAAACTGACTTTTTCCCCCATGAAGTCTTGTGCTAGTTCTAGTGTCCTTACTAATTATTTATTTAAACTTCTCAAAAAATAGGCTGGTGAAAATCTTTATGGAATTTAACAGAAACTAATACTTCTTTTGTATTTCCATAGAAGCATAATGTAGTTGAAAAGTACTCTTCTTTTGGTTGCAAGTGGAGATTTATTTTTTTCCCCTGTCCAAAATACAACCAAATCAGTTTACTCTCTCCACAGTGTGGACAGCCTGCATTTGAATTGTGAATTTTGCACACCCATTTTAACAACATTCAAGCACTGAGAGTTAGCCAGGATGATGCACTTCAAGATACGCTCTGTTCTTACCAGTGGTGAGTTATAATTCAGCTTTATTTCCTATCCTGGGATGTAAGTGTACTGATATTTAGTAGGGAAAAAAAAAAAAGTCATAAAATGAGGTAGCACTGACACTCTCTTTGCTGGAATGTGGACAGATCCTGGGCTTAATTTTAAAGGGTGGCTTCGCAAGATTCTACTGTAATCTACACAAAATGTATAAAACACGAACCATTTCCAGAATAAGGCCACTAATTTTGCCATTGGCAATTAACAGTGAGAAACAGCAGTTAAAAGCAAAAACACTCACTTGATTACAGAGGTGTTTTTGAGGCAATAAACTGTGGGAAGAAGTATAAACACACAGTCCTCTCATCCCTCCTCTTTCTTTTCCAGTATGAGTTTAGGTGTCTCTGCTTCCTGTATGTACTATTCCCCGAGGAGAAATTTCAGTCTGTTTTCTTAGTGGGGAATCCAAACAAGTCCATGCTACATTTGAAGATGGGGACAGCACTGTAGAACAGTAGGATTACAAGTTTCCCATGAGTCATAGTCATGACAGTCTGATGTCCAGATGCCCAGATTCGATACCAGGGCTTCTCTTCTCTGCAATGGCTGGGCACAACATGTTGTTCAGATTCACTTCTGTGACCTAGGAAAGGGACAACAAATTTATAAATTAGTAATATTTTGGGTTGCAATGCTTCAGAGACCTAAAATGGTAATTTTCAAATTACCATAGTAATCAAAAGTGTTTAGCTGGCAATCCTTTGTTCAGCATCAATTGGCCAGCTTTCAGAAGGAAAGCAGATCTGAATGCAGTTGTGCATTTAAGAGATGGATTTATATGGGTGCATAGCTGATTTATGGAAGGTTTTACCACTACTTGTGAAATATGAGGTACAAATGGCCATTAGGACATGCGATTAAAAATTTGTATTCAAGTAATTTTATCCATGTGAATCTGGACACTTTGAAAAACTAGTCAGTGTTTTTATTTTGAATGTACTTGCAAACTATCTGTTTATTAACACACATTTACTTACCAATCCCAGAATCTGCAAGATGCTAAAATGGTATACAAACATAAGCCCAGTAGACAGAAGAGCCCACCAGAAACTGGAGAGTGGTTCTGGAGTGTAGACACCTTGAAAAGAAAGGAATACATTAGTATTCAGCTGAATTACTGTGTCCAAACACTCATGGAAAATCCTCTTTTCTCCTCTAGATGTTGGGGTATCTGGTTTTAGCTGATAACCTAGAGACTCCTGTTATAGTAATTAATATTTGAGAGCCTTATTTCTTACCTGCAGCATCCGGATCAGTTTCTTCCCTCCTTCTGCTCCAACATTAAAATGTACAATATATTAGCTCAGTAAGCTTGCCTATTTTCCACCAACACCAGTGATTTTTACCTCATTTACCTAATTTTTCCTTCTAACACAGAAGTACTAAATGTATCTAAAATACTGTAACAGCATACAATGGAGTCTTCGAAATCAGGTTATTTTTGTACTCAAACACCTGCTTGTTATGGGAGCTATGACTTTAGCATGTACAGAACTAACCCAGGCAGTGGCAATTACTGCACAGTGCTGCATTAGAGTGTAGCTTGATGGCCATTTCCTCCTATTTCATCGTTGGTTGACATCTATTCAAGTAGTTTGCACTGATAGTGCATAGAAACAGAAAACCTTTATAAAGTAGTCAATCCATTAGTGACAGACCGTGCTCTTAAGTGAAAATTGCTGTGGAGATACTCTCAAATATACAGTATAAGCAATTAATTTTATATTCAGTAGACACCACAGATGCCTCAGTATTTCAGGGCTCTCCTCCTGCAAACGAGTTTTGGCAATTTAGTGAAAAAACACAATGTCACATGATGTAGAGTTCACCAAAGAAGTAATAATACTCTAATAAAAGTACCCTTAGATGCAAGGCTATTTTTAGAATTAAGTATTCAAACATATGGCGAGAACAGAAACAGTTTACAGAGTTGTCAAAGTCTTACTAGCAGACATGTTAATAAGATATGGGGAAAAATATTGCTTTCCTTATGACTTTAATAACCTAGGGGGACACACACACACAAAAAGGCACACTGTCATGGTGCTCAGGCTCTGTAAAAAGTTGTATACTTTCAGACAATTGTAAAAAAAAAAATACTGTCATTTTTATCTGCCTTTGCCTGCTCTCTGCCCTGTTAGATATTATCAAATGTTGATAGTTATATTCATTACTCAAAGGATGCCTTATAGCAGAGACAGGCTATACTGATATTACCCTTCACTAGCTAGCACATTCAGCAATAACCATAAAGATTCAATAGACTTCAGCATAGGCTGTACAAGCCTATTGGGACTGAGAATAACTATGTACATGTGTAGGTAGCTATGACAGTACTCACTAGACTAAAGCTGGTATGAGTATGCCCATGTACAGTATCTTATGAAGATAAAGGCAAAATAACTCCTTTTACCTGCTTCACCACACCACCATTTAGTCATGCATGCTCTCTGTTTTTAAATCACCAGAGGACTGCTTTCTCAATCCTTATTGCCCTTTTACAATTCTTTTCTGCATTTATTTTTCTATAATTTTGGCTGTCATGCCAGGTAGCTACAGTAAAATCAATGTAATTTAAATGGAAATTTCTGAAAGTTACAATATTCTTCCCAAAACTACCTACACTTTGCATTCTAAAGCAGTAGAGCTATCCCTTATCCACTGAAAATAACATAGCGGCTCTGTTCCTAGTCAACAGAGAGCAAGAAGTTGGTTGTATACTTGAATGACAGCAGCGCATATGCACCCCGTATGTCACTCTCACTGTGACTTTAATAAGCAACAACATTGTTGTAATTTTACCCAAAATACAATTGCACACCATGCTTTAGTAAGCAAACTGTGGCTTGATGCAACCATGACAAATATGAGCTTCTGTGAAAGCGTAAGACAGCTTATAGGATTTCTTTTCCAGTGGCTGGATGAAGATCAGAGGAAGCGTCTGAACTACAAGCAAAATCCAAACTTAAAAGTGAAGTTGATACGAATAATGGAGTCCTCTATAGTTAAAGGGAGAAAATTCAGACTAGTCTAATACTTTCTAACATACTTAGCAAGTATGCTCTAAGAACTGAGGGGTATCCTATTTACAAACCAGTACAGAAAGCTTCACTTAAATAGCAATGGTATTAGTTAAACTCCACTACCTGAAAACATCAGTAAGATGGCAGATACATGACACCACCTTGCCTATGGTTTTTCATTATAGATAGGAAGAGAGGAAGCAAGTAGCCTTGGTGTCAGAGTTTAAGTGACCACAGCTCTATTACCAAAGTACCAACTTTAAGTGACCTGGTCAAGCTATACATAAACTTTTTGTGCTGCCTCCCTAGCTGTAAAGAAAATGTCATTTGACTTGCAAAGTTTTTCACTGTTGTCTTTGCAATTTTAAGTGCATTTTTAACCTAGATGCAATACACAAAATAATATTTAAATAAGTTAAGCTCTCTAAAACAGCTCCCAGGAACTGGTAGAGTAGTGCTATACCATATTTGTATTCACCTGAACTCACCCGGTTGACATTTACTTATGTTATTTCAGAAGTATTGTATAAAGCCTGAGAACAGATGGTACTAGACTAAAGAGATGAACATTCAGAAAAGCTAGAATTCAGAGACCTTGATATCTGGGGGACAACTTAGAGGCCTACATTGTTTCACTAGGCAACATGTAAAACACTAAAATAGACAAGTGATCCTAGCTATGAAACAGGACTGGAGGAAGAACGCAGTCTTTAAGAGATTAAGTAAACTGCCCAAGATTACAAAGCAGAGCAATGGCATAGTTTGGCTTTGAACCCATGTTTCTCGTATTCAGCTCAAACAATCTAGCCAGAGAATTGTGTTTCAGCAGACACTTAGGAGAGCTGTTCAGGTTCTTCCAGCTAAGAATCTTGCACTACAACATCCTCTTTTTTTTCCTTGCAAAATTTACATATATATATATATATATATATATATATATATATATATATATATATAAATATAATATATATATAATGACTCTCACACTCCACACTGACCTCACCAAATAATAGAAAATTCCCCTCACTTGCTAGACTTCACAATCCTGAAAACAACAGTATGATATTCAGTAGTGTCATTATCCAGACATCAAGGGACAAAAAGGAAACAATGACCTCCGCACAGAAACATTTCAGAGGGAGCTGGATTCCCACATGTGGTTTGGGATACTAATTTTAAATTCATACCTGGGATATTTTGTGAGCATTTCTCATTAGACAAATAATCACTATAGATTTTATAACTCTGCAGTACTGCTATTCAACAGATGACTGTTTAACAGACCAGTGTGAACTACTTTCTTTAGCGCAGTCTGTTAACAATGGCATACAAAAAGGAAAATTGAGATCCAGCTGAGTGGTTGTTTGAATGGCCTGTGGTGGGTTTGTCACAAGCTATTTGCTGCTCACATGGGAAATCAATTTCAATATGTAGCGGTGAGCTTCACTATTTCTCTATCACTAAGGAGCACAGGCAGTTCTTATATGTTAAGCACATTCAAAAAATTTAATCCAACTGCCAGTCTGGCACTAATCTCATTCGCAGAAATGCTCATGCCCCAGACAGTTGAGACCATTCCAGATCAGGGTCATCCAAGTAGGCTATATATTTGCTCTTGGGTTGAAATAGCATGGTAATGGATATTTCAGTTTAAACTTTATTATTTCAGTAGCACTGTTAGGAAGGACTTAATATGGATTCAGGAGATTTGGGTTCATCATCTGCTTCTGCAACAAGAATTCACGTGACCTTGAACAAGTCAAATAGTTAATTTTGTTATCTAGGAAATGGAAGTGTGGCTTTAAAATCTAAAGATCAACATCGAAGAGAGACTAAATTTATTTTAAACTGACTTTTTCCCCCATGAAGTCTTGTGCTAGTTCTAGTGTCCTTACTAATTATTTATTTAAACTTCTCAAAAAATAGGCTGGTGAAAATCTTTATGGAATTTAACAGAAACTAATACTTCTTTTGTATTTCCATAGAAGCATAATGTAGTTGAAAAGTACTCTTCTTTTGGTTGCAAGTGGAGATTTATTTTTTTCCCCTGTCCAAAATACAACCAAATCAGTTTACTCTCTCCACAGTGTGGACAGCCTGCATTTGAATTGTGAATTTTGCACACCCATTTTAACAACATTCAAGCACTGAGAGTTAGCCAGGATGATGCACTTCAAGATACGCTCTGTTCTTACCAGTGGTGAGTTATAATTCAGCTTTATTTCCTATCCTGGGATGTAAGTGTACTGATATTTAGTAGGAAAAAAAAAAAAGTCATAAAATGAGGTAGCACTGACACTCTCTTTGCTGGAATGTGGACAGATCCTGGGCTTAATTTTAAAGGGTGGCTTCGCAAGATTCTACTGTAATCTACACAAAATGTATAAAACACGAACCATTTCCAGAATAAGGCCACTAATTTTGCCATTGGCAATTAACAGTGAGAAACAGCAGTTAAAAGCAAAAACACTCACTTGATTACAGAGGTGTTTTTGAGGCAATAAACTGTGGGAAGAAGTATAAACACACAGTCCTCTCATCCCTCCTCTTTCTTTTCCAGTATGAGTTTAGGTGTCTCTGCTTCCTGTATGTACTATTCCCCGAGGAGAAATTTCAGTCTGTTTTCTTAGTGGGGAATCCAAACAAGTCCATGCTACATTTGAAGATGGGGACAGCACTGTAGAACAGTAGGATTACAAGTTTCCCATGAGTCATAGTCATGACAGTCTGATGTCCAGATGCCCAGATTCGATACCAGGGCTTCTCTTCTCTGCAATGGCTGGGCACAACATGTTGTTCAGATTCACTTCTGTGACCTAGGAAAGGGACAACAAATTTATAAATTAGTAATATTTTGGGTTGCAATGCTTCAGAGACCTAAAATGGTAATTTTCAAATTACCATAGTAATCAAAAGTGTTTAGCTGGCAATCCTTTGTTCAGCATCAATTGGCCAGCTTTCAGAAGGAAAGCAGATCTGAATGCAGTTGTGCATTTAAGAGATGGATTTATATGGGTGCATAGCTGATTTATGGAAGGTTTTACCACTACTTGTGAAATATGAGGTACAAATGGCCATTAGGACATGCGATTAAAAATTTGTATTCAAGTAATTTTATCCATGTGAATCTGGACACTTTGAAAAACTAGTCAGTGTTTTTATTTTGAATGCACTTGCAAACTATCTGTTTATTAACACACATTTACTTACCAATCCCAGAATCTGCAAGATGCTAAAATGGTATACAAACATAAGCCCAGTAGACAGAAGAGCCCACCAGAAACTGGAGAGTGGTTCTGGAGTGTAGACACCTTGAAAAGAAAGGAATACATTAGTATTCAGCTGAATTACTGTGTCCAAACACTCATGGAAAATCCTCTTTTCTCCTCTAGATGTTGGGGTATCTGGTTTTAGCTGATAACCTAGAGACTCCTGTTATAGTAATTAATATTTGAGAGCCTTATTTCTTACCTGCAGCATCCGGATCAGTTTCTTCCCTCCTTCTGCTCCAACATTAAAATGTACAATATATTAGCTCAGTAAGCTTGCCTATTTTCCACCAACACCAGTGATTTTTACCTCATTTACCTAATTTTTCCTTCTAACACAGAAGTACTAAATGTATCTAAAATACTGTAACAGCATACAATGGAGTCTTCGAAATCAGGTTATTTTTGTACTCAAACACCTGCTTGTTATGGGAGCTATGACTTTAGCATGTACAGAACTAACCCAGGCAGTGGCAATTACTGCACAGTGCTGCATTAGAGTGTAGCTTGATGGCCATTTCCTCCTATTTCATCGTTGGTTGACATCTATTCAAGTAGTTTGCACTGATAGTGCATAGAAACAGAAAACCTTTATAAAGTAGTCAATCCATTAGTGACAGACCGTGCTCTTAAGTGAAAATTGCTGTGGAGATACTCTCAAATATACAGTATAAGCAATTAATTTTATATTCAGTAGACACCACAGATGCCTCAGTATTTCAGGGCTCTCCTCCTGCAAACGAGTTTTGGCAATTTAGTGAAAAAACACAATGTCACATGATGTAGAGTTCACCAAAGAAGTAATAATACTCTAATAAAAGTACCCTTAGATGCAAGGCTATTTTTAGAATTAAGTATTCAAACATATGGCGAGAACAGAAACAGTTTACAGAGTTGTCAAAGTCTTACTAGCAGACATGTTAATAAGATATGGGGAAAAATATTGCTTTCCTTATGACTTTAATAACCTAGGGGGACACACACACACAAAAAGGCACACTGTCATGGTGCTCAGGCTCTGTAAAAAGTTGTATACTTTCAGACAATTGTAAAAAAAAAAATACTGTCATTTTTATCTGCCTTTGCCTGCTCTCTGCCCTGTTAGATATTATCAAATGTTGATAGTTATATTCATTACTCAAAGGATGCCTTATAGCAGAGACAGGCTATACTGATATTACCCTTCACTAGCTAGCACATTCAGCAATAACCATAAAGATTCAATAGACTTCAGCATAGGCTGTACAAGCCTATTGGGACTGAGAATAACTATGTACATGTGTAGGTAGCTATGACAGTACTCACTAGACTAAAGCTGGTATGAGTATGCCCATGTACAGTATCTTATGAAGATAAAGGCAAAATAACTCCTTTTACCTGCTTCACCACACCACCATTTAGTCATGCATGCTCTCTGTTTTTAAATCACCAGAGGACTGCTTTCTCAATCCTTATTGCCCTTTTACAATTCTTTTCTGCATTTATTTTTCTATAATTTTGGCTGTCATGCCAGGTAGCTACAGTAAAATCAATGTAATTTAAATGGAAATTTCTGAAAGTTACAATATTCTTCCCAAAACTACCTACACTTTGCATTCTAAAGCAGTAGAGCTATCCCTTATCCACTGAAAATAACATAGCGGCTCTGTTCCTAGTCAACAGAGAGCAAGAAGTTGGTTGTATACTTGAATGACAGCAGCGCATATGCACCCCGTATGTCACTCTCACTGTGACTTTAATAAGCAACAACATTGTTGTAATTTTACCCAAAATACAATTGCACACCATGCTTTAGTAAGCAAACTGTGGCTTGATGCAACCATGACAAATATGAGCTTCTGTGAAAGCGTAAGACAGCTTATAGGATTTCTTTTCCAGTGGCTGGATGAAGATCAGAGGAAGCGTCTGAACTACAAGCAAAATCCAAACTTAAAAGTGAAGTTGATACGAATAATGGAGTCCTCTATAGTTAAAGGGAGAAAATTCAGACTAGTCTAATACTTTCTAACCATACTTAGCAAGTATGCTCTAAGAACTGAGGGGTATCCTATTTACAAACCAGTACAGAAAGCTTCACTTAAATAGCAATGGTATTAGTTAAACTCCACTACCTGAAAACATCAGTAAGATGGCAGATACATGACACCACCTTGCCTATGGTTTTTCATTATAGATAGGAAGAGAGGAAGCAAGTAGCCTTGGTGTCAGAGTTTAAGTGACCACAGCTCTATTACCAAAGTACCAACTTTAAGTGACCTGGTCAAGCTATACATAAACTTTTTGTGCTGCCTCCCTAGCTGTAAAGAAAATGTCATTTGACTTGCAAAGTTTTTCACTGTTGTCTTTGCAATTTTAAGTGCATTTTTAACCTAGATGCAATACACAAAATAATATTTAAATAAGTTAAGCTCTCTAAAACAGCTCCCAGGAACTGGTAGAGTAGTGCTATACCATATTTGTATTCACCTGAACTCACCCGGTTGACATTTACTTATGTTATTTCAGAAGTATTGTATAAAGCCTGAGAACAGATGGTACTAGACTAAAGAGATGAACATTCAGAAAAGCTAGAATTCAGAGACCTTGATATCTGGGGGACAACTTAGAGGCCTACATTGTTTCACTAGGCAACATGTAAAACACTAAAATAGACAAGTGATCCTAGCTATGAAACAGGACTGGAGGAAGAACGCAGTCTTTAAGAGATTAAGTAAACTGCCCAAGATTACAAAGCAGAGCAATGGCATAGTTTGGCTTTGAACCCATGTTTCTCGTATTCAGCTCAAACAATCTAGCCAGAGAATTGTGTTTCAGCAGACACTTAGGAGAGCTGTTCAGGTTCTTCCAGCTAAGAATCTTGCACTACAACATCCTCTTTTTTTTCCTTGCAAAATTTACATATATATATATATATATATATATATATATATATATATATAATATAATATATATATAATGACTCTCACACTCCACACTGACCTCACCAAATAATAGAAAATTCCCCTCACTTGCTAGACTTCACAATCCTGAAAACAACAGTATGATATTCAGTAGTGTCATTATCCAGACATCAAGGGACAAAAAGGAAACAATGACCTCCGCACAGAAACATTTCAGAGGGAGCTGGATTCCCACATGTGGTTTGGGATACTAATTTTAAATTCATACCTGGGATATTTTGTGAGCATTTCTCATTAGACAAATAATCACTATAGATTTTATAACTCTGCAGTACTGCTATTCAACAGATGACTGTTTAACAGACCAGTGTGAACTACTTTCTTTAGCGCAGTCTGTTAACAATGGCATACAAAAAGGAAAATTGAGATCCAGCTGAGTGGTTGTTTGAATGGCCTGTGGTGGGTTTGTCACAAGCTATTTGCTGCTCACATGGGAAATCAATTTCAATATGTAGCGGTGAGCTTCACTATTTCTCTATCACTAAGGAGCACAGGCAGTTCTTATATGTTAAGCACATTCAAAAAATTTAATCCAACTGCCAGTCTGGCACTAATCTCATTCACAGAAATGCTCATGCCCCAGACAGTTGAGACCATTCCAGATCAGGGTCATCCAAGTAGGCTATATATTTGCTCTTGGGTTGAAATAGCATGGTAATGGATATTTCAGTTTAAACTTTATTATTTCAGTAGCACTGTTAGGAAGGACTTAATATGGATTCAGGAGATTTGGGTTCATCATCTGCTTCTGCAACAAGAATTCACGTGACCTTGAACAAGTCAAATAGTTAATTTTGTTATCTAGGAAATGGAAGTGTGGCTTTAAAATCTAAAGATCAACATCGAAGAGAGACTAAATTTATTTTAAACTGACTTTTTCCCCCATGAAGTCTTGTGCTAGTTCTAGTGTCCTTACTAATTATTTATTTAAACTTCTCAAAAAATAGGCTGGTGAAAATCTTTATGGAATTTAACAGAAACTAATACTTCTTTTGTATTTCCATAGAAGCATAATGTAGTTGAAAAGTACTCTTCTTTTGGTTGCAAGTGGAGATTTATTTTTTTCCCCTGTCCAAAATACAACCAAATCAGTTTACTCTCTCCACAGTGTGGACAGCCTGCATTTGAATTGTGAATTTTGCACACCCATTTTAACAACATTCAAGCACTGAGAGTTAGCCAGGATGATGCACTTCAAGATACGCTCTGTTCTTACCAGTGGTGAGTTATAATTCAGCTTTATTTCCTATCCTGGGATGTAAGTGTACTGATATTTAGTAGGGAAAAAAAAAAAAGTCATAAAATGAGGTAGCACTGACACTCTCTTTGCTGGAATGTGGACAGATCCTGGGCTTAATTTTAAAGGGTGGCTTCGCAAGATTCTACTGTAATCTACACAAAATGTATAAAACACGAACCATTTCCAGAATAAGGCCACTAATTTTGCCATTGGCAATTAACAGTGAGAAACAGCAGTTAAAAGCAAAAACACTCACTTGATTACAGAGGTGTTTTTGAGGCAATAAACTGTGGGAAGAAGTATAAACACACAGTCCTCTCATCCCTCCTCTTTCTTTTCCAGTATGAGTTTAGGTGTCTCTGCTTCCTGTATGTACTATTCCCCGAGGAGAAATTTCAGTCTGTTTTCTTAGTGGGGAATCCAAACAAGTCCATGCTACATTTGAAGATGGGGACAGCACTGTAGAACAGTAGGATTACAAGTTTCCCATGAGTCATAGTCATGACAGTCTGATGTCCAGATGCCCAGATTCGATACCAGGGCTTCTCTTCTCTGCAATGGCTGGGCACAACATGTTGTTCAGATTCACTTCTGTGACCTAGGAAAGGGACAACAAATTTATAAATTAGTAATATTTTGGGTTGCAATGCTTCAGAGACCTAAAATGGTAATTTTCAAATTACCATAGTAATCAAAAGTGTTTAGCTGGCAATCCTTTGTTCAGCATCAATTGGCCAGCTTTCAGAAGGAAAGCAGATCTGAATGCAGTTGTGCATTTAAGAGATGGATTTATATGGGTGCATAGCTGATTTATGGAAGGTTTTACCACTACTTGTGAAATATGAGGTACAAATGGCCATTAGGACATGCGATTAAAAATTTGTATTCAAGTAATTTTATCCATGTGAATCTGGACACTTTGAAAAACTAGTCAGTGTTTTTATTTTGAATGCACTTGCAAACTATCTGTTTATTAACACACATTTACTTACCAATCCCAGAATCTGCAAGATGCTAAAATGGTATACAAACATAAGCCCAGTAGACAGAAGAGCCCACCAGAAACTGGAGAGTGGTTCTGGAGTGTAGACACCTTGAAAAGAAAGGAATACATTAGTATTCAGCTGAATTACTGTGTCCAAACACTCATGGAAAATCCTCTTTTCTCCTCTAGATGTTGGGGTATCTGGTTTTAGCTGATAACCTAGAGACTCCTGTTATAGTAATTAATATTTGAGAGCCTTATTTCTTACCTGCAGCATCCGGATCAGTTTCTTCCCTCCTTCTGCTCCAACATTAAAATGTACAATATATTAGCTCAGTAAGCTTGCCTATTTTCCACCAACACCAGTGATTTTTACCTCATTTACCTAATTTTTCCTTCTAACACAGAAGTACTAAATGTATCTAAAATACTGTAACAGCATACAATGGAGTCTTCGAAATCAGGTTATTTTTGTACTCAAACACCTGCTTGTTATGGGAGCTATGACTTTAGCATGTACAGAACTAACCCAGGCAGTGGCAATTACTGCACAGTGCTGCATTAGAGTGTAGCTTGATGGCCATTTCCTCCTATTTCATCGTTGGTTGACATCTATTCAAGTAGTTTGCACTGATAGTGCATAGAAACAGAAAACCTTTATAAAGTAGTCAATCCATTAGTGACAGACCGTGCTCTTAAGTGAAAATTGCTGTGGAGATACTCTCAAATATACAGTATAAGCAATTAATTTTATATTCAGTAGACACCACAGATGCCTCAGTATTTCAGGGCTCTCCTCCTGCAAACGAGTTTTGGCAATTTAGTGAAAAAACACAATGTCACATGATGTAGAGTTCACCAAAGAAGTAATAATACTCTAATAAAAGTACCCTTAGATGCAAGGCTATTTTTAGAATTAAGTATTCAAACATATGGCGAGAACAGAAACAGTTTACAGAGTTGTCAAAGTCTTACTAGCAGACATGTTAATAAGATATGGGGAAAAATATTGCTTTCCTTATGACTTTAATAACCTAGGGGGACACACACACACAAAAAGGCACACTGTCATGGTGCTCAGGCTCTGTAAAAAGTTGTATACTTTCAGACAATTGTAAAAAAAAAAATACTGTCATTTTTATCTGCCTTTGCCTGCTCTCTGCCCTGTTAGATATTATCAAATGTTGATAGTTATATTCATTACTCAAAGGATGCCTTATAGCAGAGACAGGCTATACTGATATTACCCTTCACTAGCTAGCACATTCAGCAATAACCATAAAGATTCAATAGACTTCAGCATAGGCTGTACAAGCCTATTGGGACTGAGAATAACTATGTACATGTGTAGGTAGCTATGACAGTACTCACTAGACTAAAGCTGGTATGAGTATGCCCATGTACAGTATCTTATGAAGATAAAGGCAAAATAACTCCTTTTACCTGCTTCACCACACCACCATTTAGTCATGCATGCTCTCTGTTTTTAAATCACCAGAGGACTGCTTTCTCAATCCTTATTGCCCTTTTACAATTCTTTTCTGCATTTATTTTTCTATAATTTTGGCTGTCATGCCAGGTAGCTACAGTAAAATCAATGTAATTTAAATGGAAATTTCTGAAAGTTACAATATTCTTCCCAAAACTACCTACACTTTGCATTCTAAAGCAGTAGAGCTATCCCTTATCCACTGAAAATAACATAGCGGCTCTGTTCCTAGTCAACAGAGAGCAAGAAGTTGGTTGTATACTTGAATGACAGCAGCGCATATGCACCCCGTATGTCACTCTCACTGTGACTTTAATAAGCAACAACATTGTTGTAATTTTACCCAAAATACAATTGCACACCATGCTTTAGTAAGCAAACTGTGGCTTGATGCAACCATGACAAATATGAGCTTCTGTGAAAGCGTAAGACAGCTTATAGGATTTCTTTTCCAGTGGCTGGATGAAGATCAGAGGAAGCGTCTGAACTACAAGCAAAATCCAAACTTAAAAGTGAAGTTGATACGAATAATGGAGTCCTCTATAGTTAAAGGGAGAAAATTCAGACTAGTCTAATACTTTCTAACATACTTAGCAAGTATGCTCTAAGAACTGAGGGGTATCCTATTTACAAACCAGTACAGAAAGCTTCACTTAAATAGCAATGGTATTAGTAAAACTCCACTACCTGAAAACATCAGTAAGATGGCAGATACATGACACCACCTTGCCTATGGTTTTTCATTATAGATAGGAAGAGAGGAAGCAAGTAGCCTTGGTGTCAGAGTTTAAGTGACCACAGCTCTATTACCAAAGTACCAACTTTAAGTGACCTGGTCAAGCTATACATAAACTTTTTGTGCTGCCTCCCTAGCTGTAAAGAAAATGTCATTTGACTTGCAAAGTTTTTCACTGTTGTCTTTGCAATTTTAAGTGCATTTTTAACCTAGATGCAATACACAAAATAATATTTAAATAAGTTAAGCTCTCTAAAACAGCTCCCAGGAACTGGTAGAGTAGTGCTATACCATATTTGTATTCACCTGAACTCACCCGGTTGACATTTACTTATGTTATTTCAGAAGTATTGTATAAAGCCTGAGAACAGATGGTACTAGACTAAAGAGATGAACATTCAGAAAAGCTAGAATTCAGAGACCTTGATATCTGGGGGACAACTTAGAGGCCTACATTGTTTCACTAGGCAACATGTAAAACACTAAAATAGACAAGTGATCCTAGCTATGAAACAGGACTGGAGGAAGAACGCAGTCTTTAAGAGATTAAGTAAACTGCCCAAGATTACAAAGCAGAGCAATGGCATAGTTTGGCTTTGAACCCATGTTTCTCGTATTCAGCTCAAACAATCTAGCCAGAGAATTGTGTTTCAGCAGACACTTAGGAGAGCTGTTCAGGTTCTTCCAGCTAAGAATCTTGCACTACAACATCCTCTTTTTTTTCCTTGCAAAATTTACATATATATATATATATATATATATATATATATATATATATATATATAAATATAATATATATATAATGACTCTCACACTCCACACTGACCTCACCAAATAATAGAAAATTCCCCTCACTTGCTAGACTTCACAATCCTGAAAACAACAGTATGATATTCAGTAGTGTCATTATCCAGACATCAAGGGACAAAAAGGAAACAATGACCTCCGCACAGAAACATTTCAGAGGGAGCTGGATTCCCACATGTGGTTTGGGATACTAATTTTAAATTCATACCTGGGATATTTTGTGAGCATTTCTCATTAGACAAATAATCACTATAGATTTTATAACTCTGCAGTACTGCTATTCAACAGATGACTGTTTAACAGACCAGTGTGAACTACTTTCTTTAGCGCAGTCTGTTAACAATGGCATACAAAAAGGAAAATTGAGATCCAGCTGAGTGGTTGTTTGAATGGCCTGTGGTGGGTTTGTCACAAGCTATTTGCTGCTCACATGGGAAATCAATTTCAATATGTAGCGGTGAGCTTCACTATCTCTCTATCACTAAGGAGCACAGGCAGTTCTTATATGTTAAGCACATTCAAAAAATTTAATCCAACTGCCAGTCTGGCACTAATCTCATTCACAGAAATGCTCATGCCCCAGACAGTTGAGACCATTCCAGATCAGGGTCATCCAAGTAGGCTATATATTTGCTCTTGGGTTGAAATAGCATGGTAATGGATATTTCAGTTTAAACTTTATTATTTCAGTAGCACTGTTAGGAAGGACTTAATATGGATTCAGGAGATTTGGGTTCATCATCTGCTTCTGCAACAAGAATTCACGTGACCTTGAACAAGTCAAATAGTTAATTTTGTTATCTAGGAAATGGAAGTGTGGCTTTAAAATCTAAAGATCAACATCGAAGAGAGACTAAATTTATTTTAAACTGACTTTTTCCCCCATGAAGTCTTGTGCTAGTTCTAGTGTCCTTACTAATTATTTATTTAAACTTCTCAAAAAATAGGCTGGTGAAAATCTTTATGGAATTTAACAGAAACTAATACTTCTTTTGTATTTCCATAGAAGCATAATGTAGTTGAAAAGTACTCTTCTTTTGGTTGCAAGTGGAGATTTATTTTTTTCCCCTGTCCAAAATACAACCAAATCAGTTTACTCTCTCCACAGTGTGGACAGCCTGCATTTGAATTGTGAATTTTGCACACCCATTTTAACAACATTCAAGCACTGAGAGTTAGCCAGGATGATGCACTTCAAGATACGCTCTGTTCTTACCAGTGGTGAGTTATAATTCAGCTTTATTTCCTATCCTGGGATGTAAGTGTACTGATATTTAGTAGGGAAAAAAAAAAAAGTCATAAAATGAGGTAGCACTGACACTCTCTTTGCTGGAATGTGGACAGATCCTGGGCTTAATTTTAAAGGGTGGCTTCGCAAGATTCTACTGTAATCTACACAAAATGTATAAAACACGAACCATTTCCAGAATAAGGCCACTAATTTTGCCATTGGCAATTAACAGTGAGAAACAGCAGTTAAAAGCAAAAACACTCACTTGATTACAGAGGTGTTTTTGAGGCAATAAACTGTGGGAAGAAGTATAAACACACAGTCCTCTCATCCCTCCTCTTTCTTTTCCAGTATGAGTTTAGGTGTCTCTGCTTCCTGTATGTACTATTCCCCGAGGAGAAATTTCAGTCTGTTTTCTTAGTGGGGAATCCAAACAAGTCCATGCTACATTTGAAGATGGGGACAGCACTGTAGAACAGTAGGATTACAAGTTTCCCATGAGTCATAGTCATGACAGTCTGATGTCCAGATGCCCAGATTCGATACCAGGGCTTCTCTTCTCTGCAATGGCTGGGCACAACATGTTGTTCAGATTCACTTCTGTGACCTAGGAAAGGGACAACAAATTTATAAATTAGTAATATTTTGGGTTGCAATGCTTCAGAGACCTAAAATGGTAATTTTCAAATTACCATAGTAATCAAAAGTGTTTAGCTGGCAATCCTTTGTTCAGCATCAATTGGCCAGCTTTCAGAAGGAAAGCAGATCTGAATGCAGTTGTGCATTTAAGAGATGGATTTATATGGGTGCATAGCTGATTTATGGAAGGTTTTACCACTACTTGTGAAATATGAGGTACAAATGGCCATTAGGACATGCGATTAAAAATTTGTATTCAAGTAATTTTATCCATGTGAATCTGGACACTTTGAAAAACTAGTCAGTGTTTTTATTTTGAATGCACTTGCAAACTATCTGTTTATTAACACACATTTACTTACCAATCCCAGAATCTGCAAGATGCTAAAATGGTATACAAACATAAGCCCAGTAGACAGAAGAGCCCACCAGAAACTGGAGAGTGGTTCTGGAGTGTAGACACCTTGAAAAGAAAGGAATACATTAGTATTCAGCTGAATTACTGTGTCCAAACACTCATGGAAAATCCTCTTTTCTCCTCTAGATGTTGGGGTATCTGGTTTTAGCTGATAACCTAGAGACTCCTGTTATAGTAATTAATATTTGAGAGCCTTATTTCTTACCTGCAGCATCCGGATCAGTTTCTTCCCTCCTTCTGCTCCAACATTAAAATGTACAATATATTAGCTCAGTAAGCTTGCCTATTTTCCACCAACACCAGTGATTTTTACCTCATTTACCTAATTTTTCCTTCTAACACAGAAGTACTAAATGTATCTAAAATACTGTAACAGCATACAATGGAGTCTTCGAAATCAGGTTATTTTTGTACTCAAACACCTGCTTGTTATGGGAGCTATGACTTTAGCATGTACAGAACTAACCCAGGCAGTGGCAATTACTGCACAGTGCTGCATTAGAGTGTAGCTTGATGGCCATTTCCTCCTATTTCATCGTTGGTTGACATCTATTCAAGTAGTTTGCACTGATAGTGCATAGAAACAGAAAACCTTTATAAAGTAGTCAATCCATTAGTGACAGACCGTGCTCTTAAGTGAAAATTGCTGTGGAGATACTCTCAAATATACAGTATAAGCAATTAATTTTATATTCAGTAGACACCACAGATGCCTCAGTATTTCAGGGCTCTCCTCCTGCAAACGAGTTTTGGCAATTTAGTGAAAAAACACAATGTCACATGATGTAGAGTTCACCAAAGAAGTAATAATACTCTAATAAAAGTACCCTTAGATGCAAGGCTATTTTTAGAATTAAGTATTCAAACATATGGCGAGAACAGAAACAGTTTACAGAGTTGTCAAAGTCTTACTAGCAGACATGTTAATAAGATATGGGGAAAAATATTGCTTTCCTTATGACTTTAATAACCTAGGGGGACACACACACACAAAAAGGCACACTGTCATGGTGCTCAGGCTCTGTAAAAAGTTGTATACTTTCAGACAATTGTAAAAAAAAAAATACTGTCATTTTTATCTGCCTTTGCCTGCTCTCTGCCCTGTTAGATATTATCAAATGTTGATAGTTATATTCATTACTCAAAGGATGCCTTATAGCAGAGACAGGCTATACTGATATTACCCTTCACTAGCTAGCACATTCAGCAATAACCATAAAGATTCAATAGACTTCAGCATAGGCTGTACAAGCCTATTGGGACTGAGAATAACTATGTACATGTGTAGGTAGCTATGACAGTACTCACTAGACTAAAGCTGGTATGAGTATGCCCATGTACAGTATCTTATGAAGATAAAGGCAAAATAACTCCTTTTACCTGCTTCACCACACCACCATTTAGTCATGCATGCTCTCTGTTTTTAAATCACCAGAGGACTGCTTTCTCAATCCTTATTGCCCTTTTACAATTCTTTTCTGCATTTATTTTTCTATAATTTTGGCTGTCATGCCAGGTAGCTACAGTAAAATCAATGTAATTTAAATGGAAATTTCTGAAAGTTACAATATTCTTCCCAAAACTACCTACACTTTGCATTCTAAAGCAGTAGAGCTATCCCTTATCCACTGAAAATAACATAGCGGCTCTGTTCCTAGTCAACAGAGAGCAAGAAGTTGGTTGTATACTTGAATGACAGCAGCGCATATGCACCCCGTATGTCACTCTCACTGTGACTTTAATAAGCAACAACATTGTTGTAATTTTACCCAAAATACAATTGCACACCATGCTTTAGTAAGCAAACTGTGGCTTGATGCAACCATGACAAATATGAGCTTCTGTGAAAGCGTAAGACAGCTTATAGGATTTCTTTTCCAGTGGCTGGATGAAGATCAGAGGAAGCGTCTGAACTACAAGCAAAATCCAAACTTAAAAGTGAAGTTGATACGAATAATGGAGTCCTCTATAGTTAAAGGGAGAAAATTCAGACTAGTCTAATACTTTCTAACATACTTAGCAAGTATGCTCTAAGAACTGAGGGGTATCCTATTTACAAACCAGTACAGAAAGCTTCACTTAAATAGCAATGGTATTAGTTAAACTCCACTACCTGAAAACATCAGTAAGATGGCAGATACATGACACCACCTTGCCTATGGTTTTTCATTATAGATAGGAAGAGAGGAAGCAAGTAGCCTTGGTGTCAGAGTTTAAGTGACCACAGCTCTATTACCAAAGTACCAACTTTAAGTGACCTGGTCAAGCTATACATAAACTTTTTGTGCTGCCTCCCTAGCTGTAAAGAAAATGTCATTTGACTTGCAAAGTTTTTCACTGTTGTCTTTGCAATTTTAAGTGCATTTTTAACCTAGATGCAATACACAAAATAATATTTAAATAAGTTAAGCTCTCTAAAACAGCTCCCAGGAACTGGTAGAGTAGTGCTATACCATATTTGTATTCACCTGAACTCACCCGGTTGACATTTACTTATGTTATTTCAGAAGTATTGTATAAAGCCTGAGAACAGATGGTACTAGACTAAAGAGATGAACATTCAGAAAAGCTAGAATTCAGAGACCTTGATATCTGGGGGACAACTTAGAGGCCTACATTGTTTCACTAGGCAACATGTAAAACACTAAAATAGACAAGTGATCCTAGCTATGAAACAGGACTGGAGGAAGAACGCAGTCTTTAAGAGATTAAGTAAACTGCCCAAGATTACAAAGCAGAGCAATGGCATAGTTTGGCTTTGAACCCATGTTTCTCGTATTCAGCTCAAACAATCTAGCCAGAGAATTGTGTTTCAGCAGACACTTAGGAGAGCTGTTCAGGTTCTTCCAGCTAAGAATCTTGCACTACAACATCCTCTTTTTTTTCCTTGCAAAATTTACATATATATATATATATATATATATATATATATATATAAATATAATATATATATAATGACTCTCACACTCCACACTGACCTCACCAAATAATAGAAAATTCCCCTCACTTGCTAGACTTCACAATCCTGAAAACAACAGTATGATATTCAGTAGTGTCATTATCCAGACATCAAGGGACAAAAAGGAAACAATGACCTCCGCACAGAAACATTTCAGAGGGAGCTGGATTCCCACATGTGGTTTGGGATACTAATTTTAAATTCATACCTGGGATATTTTGTGAGCATTTCTCATTAGACAAATAATCACTATAGATTTTATAACTCTGCAGTACTGCTATTCAACAGATGACTGTTTAACAGACCAGTGTGAACTACTTTCTTTAGCGCAGTCTGTTAACAATGGCATACAAAAAGGAAAATTGAGATCCAGCTGAGTGGTTGTTTGAATGGCCTGTGGTGGGTTTGTCACAAGCTATTTGCTGCTCACATGGGAAATCAATTTCAATATGTAGCGGTGAGCTTCACTATTTCTCTATCACTAAGGAGCACAGGCAGTTCTTATATGTTAAGCACATTCAAAAAATTTAATCCAACTGCCAGTCTGGCACTAATCTCATTCGCAGAAATGCTCATGCCCCAGACAGTTGAGACCATTCCAGATCAGGGTCATCCAAGTAGGCTATATATTTGCTCTTGGGTTGAAATAGCATGGTAATGGATATTTCAGTTTAAACTTTATTATTTCAGTAGCACTGTTAGGAAGGACTTAATATGGATTCAGGAGATTTGGGTTCATCATCTGCTTCTGCAACAAGAATTCACGTGACCTTGAACAAGTCAAATAGTTAATTTTGTTATCTAGGAAATGGAAGTGTGGCTTTAAAATCTAAAGATCAACATCGAAGAGAGACTAAATTTATTTTAAACTGACTTTTTCCCCCATGAAGTCTTGTGCTAGTTCTAGTGTCCTTACTAATTATTTATTTAAACTTCTCAAAAAATAGGCTGGTGAAAATCTTTATGGAATTTAACAGAAACTAATACTTCTTTTGTATTTCCATAGAAGCATAATGTAGTTGAAAAGTACTCTTCTTTTGGTTGCAAGTGGAGATTTATTTTTTTCCCCTGTCCAAAATACAACCAAATCAGTTTACTCTCTCCACAGTGTGGACAGCCTGCATTTGAATTGTGAATTTTGCACACCCATTTTAACAACATTCAAGCACTGAGAGTTAGCCAGGAGGATGCACTTCAAGATACGCTCTGTTCTTACCAGTGGTGAGTTATAATTCAGCTTTATTTCCTATCCTGGGATGTAAGTGTACTGATATTTAGTAGGGAAAAAAAAAAAAGTCATAAAATGAGGTAGCACTGACACTCTCTTTGCTGGAATGTGGACAGATCCTGGGCTTAATTTTAAAGGGTGGCTTCGCAAGATTCTACTGTAATCTACACAAAATGTATAAAACACGAACCATTTCCAGAATAAGGCCACTAATTTTGCCATTGGCAATTAACAGTGAGAAACAGCAGTTAAAAGCAAAAACACTCACTTGATTACAGAGGTGTTTTTGAGGCAATAAACTGTGGGAAGAAGTATAAACACACAGTCCTCTCATCCCTCCTCTTTCTTTTCCAGTATGAGTTTAGGTGTCTCTGCTTCCTGTATGTACTATTCCCCGAGGAGAAATTTCAGTCTGTTTTCTTAGTGGGGAATCCAAACAAGTCCATGCTACATTTGAAGATGGGGACAGCACTGTAGAACAGTAGGATTACAAGTTTCCCATGAGTCATAGTCATGACAGTCTGATGTCCAGATGCCCAGATTCGATACCAGGGCTTCTCTTCTCTGCAATGGCTGGGCACAACATGTTGTTCAGATTCACTTCTGTGACCTAGGAAAGGGACAACAAATTTATAAATTAGTAATATTTTGGGTTGCAATGCTTCAGAGACCTAAAATGGTAATTTTCAAATTACCATAGTAATCAAAAGTGTTTAGCTGGCAATCCTTTGTTCAGCATCAATTGGCCAGCTTTCAGAAGGAAAGCAGATCTGAATGCAGTTGTGCATTTAAGAGATGGATTTATATGGGTGCATAGCTGATTTATGGAAGGTTTTACCACTACTTGTGAAATATGAGGTACAAATGGCCATTAGGACATGCGATTAAAAATTTGTATTCAAGTAATTTTATCCATGTGAATCTGGACACTTTGAAAAACTAGTCAGTGTTTTTATTTTGAATGCACTTGCAAACTATCTGTTTATTAACACACATTTACTTACCAATCCCAGAATCTGCAAGATGCTAAAATGGTATACAAACATAAGCCCAGTAGACAGAAGAGCCCACCAGAAACTGGAGAGTGGTTCTGGAGTGTAGACACCTTGAAAAGAAAGGAATACATTAGTATTCAGCTGAATTACTGTGTCCAAACACTCATGGAAAATCCTCTTTTCTCCTCTAGATGTTGGGGTATCTGGTTTTAGCTGATAACCTAGAGACTCCTGTTATAGTAATTAATATTTGAGAGCCTTATTTCTTACCTGCAGCATCCGGATCAGTTTCTTCCCTCCTTCTGCTCCAACATTAAAATGTACAATATATTAGCTCAGTAAGCTTGCCTATTTTCCACCAACACCAGTGATTTTTACCTCATTTACCTAATTTTTCCTTCTAACACAGAAGTACTAAATGTATCTAAAATACTGTAACAGCATACAATGGAGTCTTCGAAATCAGGTTATTTTTGTACTCAAACACCTGCTTGTTATGGGAGCTATGACTTTAGCATGTACAGAACTAACCCAGGCAGTGGCAATTACTGCACAGTGCTGCATTAGAGTGTAGCTTGATGGCCATTTCCTCCTATTTCATCGTTGGTTGACATCTATTCAAGTAGTTTGCACTGATAGTGCATAGAAACAGAAAACCTTTATAAAGTAGTCAATCCATTAGTGACAGACCGTGCTCTTAAGTGAAAATTGCTGTGGAGATACTCTCAAATATACAGTATAAGCAATTAATTTTATATTCAGTAGACACCACAGATGCCTCAGTATTTCAGGGCTCTCCTCCTGCAAACGAGTTTTGGCAATTTAGTGAAAAAACACAATGTCACATGATGTAGAGTTCACCAAAGAAGTAATAATACTCTAATAAAAGTACCCTTAGATGCAAGGCTATTTTTAGAATTAAGTATTCAAACATATGGCGAGAACAGAAACAGTTTACAGAGTTGTCAAAGTCTTACTAGCAGACATGTTAATAAGATATGGGGAAAAATATTGCTTTCCTTATGACTTTAATAACCTAGGGGGACACACACACACAAAAAGGCACACTGTCATGGTGCTCAGGCTCTGTAAAAAGTTGTATACTTTCAGACAATTGTAAAAAAAAAAATACTGTCATTTTTATCTGCCTTTGCCTGCTCTCTGCCCTGTTAGATATTATCAAATGTTGATAGTTATATTCATTACTCAAAGGATGCCTTATAGCAGAGACAGGCTATACTGATATTACCCTTCACTAGCTAGCACATTCAGCAATAACCATAAAGATTCAATAGACTTCAGCATAGGCTGTACAAGCCTATTGGGACTGAGAATAACTATGTACATGTGTAGGTAGCTATGACAGTACTCACTAGACTAAAGCTGGTATGAGTATGCCCATGTACAGTATCTTATGAAGATAAAGGCAAAATAACTCCTTTTACCTGCTTCACCACACCACCATTTAGTCATGCATGCTCTCTGTTTTTAAATCACCAGAGGACTGCTTTCTCAATCCTTATTGCCCTTTTACAATTCTTTTCTGCATTTATTTTTCTATAATTTTGGCTGTCATGCCAGGTAGCTACAGTAAAATCAATGTAATTTAAATGGAAATTTCTGAAAGTTACAATATTCTTCCCAAAACTACCTACACTTTGCATTCTAAAGCAGTAGAGCTATCCCTTATCCACTGAAAATAACATAGCGGCTCTGTTCCTAGTCAACAGAGAGCAAGAAGTTGGTTGTATACTTGAATGACAGCAGCGCATATGCACCCCGTATGTCACTCTCACTGTGACTTTAATAAGCAACAACATTGTTGTAATTTTACCCAAAATACAATTGCACACCATGCTTTAGTAAGCAAACTGTGGCTTGATGCAACCATGACAAATATGAGCTTCTGTGAAAGCGTAAGACAGCTTATAGGATTTCTTTTCCAGTGGCTGGATGAAGATCAGAGGAAGCGTCTGAACTACAAGCAAAATCCAAACTTAAAAGTGAAGTTGATACGAATAATGGAGTCCTCTATAGTTAAAGGGAGAAAATTCAGACTAGTCTAATACTTTCTAACATACTTAGCAAGTATGCTCTAAGAACTGAGGGGTATCCTATTTACAAACCAGTACAGAAAGCTTCACTTAAATAGCAATGGTATTAGTTAAACTCCACTACCTGAAAACATCAGTAAGATGGCAGATACATGACACCACCTTGCCTATGGTTTTTCATTATAGATAGGAAGAGAGGAAGCAAGTAGCCTTGGTGTCAGAGTTTAAGTGACCACAGCTCTATTACCAAAGTACCAACTTTAAGTGACCTGGTCAAGCTATACATAAGCTTTTTGTGCTGCCTCCCTAGCTGTAAAGAAAATGTCATTTGACTTGCAAAGTTTTTCACTGTTGTCTTTGCAATTTTAAGTGCATTTTTAACCTAGATGCAATACACAAAATAATATTTAAATAAGTTAAGCTCTCTAAAACAGCTCCCAGGAACTGGTAGAGTAGTGCTATACCATATTTGTATTCACCTGAACTCACCCGGTTGACATTTACTTATGTTATTTCAGAAGTATTGTATAAAGCCTGAGAACAGATGGTACTAGACTAAAGAGATGAACATTCAGAAAAGCTAGAATTCAGAGACCTTGATATCTGGGGGACAACTTAGAGGCCTACATTGTTTCACTAGGCAACATGTAAAACACTAAAATAGACAAGTGATCCTAGCTATGAAACAGGACTGGAGGAAGAACGCAGTCTTTAAGAGATTAAGTAAACTGCCCAAGATTACAAAGCAGAGCAATGGCATAGTTTGGCTTTGAACCCATGTTTCTCGTATTCAGCTCAAACAATCTAGCCAGAGAATTGTGTTTCAGCAGACACTTAGGAGAGCTGTTCAGGTTCTTCCAGCTAAGAATCTTGCACTACAACATCCTCTTTTTTTTCCTTGCAAAATTTACATATATATATATATATATATATATATATATATATATATATATATAAAAATATAATATATATATAATGACTCTCACACTCCACACTGACCTCACCAAATAATAGAAAATTCCCCTCACTTGCTAGACTTCACAATCCTGAAAACAACAGTATGATATTCAGTAGTGTCATTATCCAGACATCAAGGGACAAAAAGGAAACAATGACCTCCGCACAGAAACATTTCAGAGGGAGCTGGATTCCCACATGTGGTTTGGGATACTAATTTTAAATTCATACCTGGGATATTTTGTGAGCATTTCTCATTAGACAAATAATCACTATAGATTTTATAACTCTGCAGTACTGCTATTCAACAGATGACTGTTTAACAGACCAGTGTGAACTACTTTCTTTAGCGCAGTCTGTTAACAATGGCATACAAAAAGGAAAATTGAGATCCAGCTGAGTGGTTGTTTGAATGGCCTGTGGTGGGTTTGTCACAAGCTATTTGCTGCTCACATGGGAAATCAATTTCAATATGTAGCGGTGAGCTTCACTATTTCTCTATCACTAAGGAGCACAGGCAGTTCTTATATGTTAAGCACATTCAAAAAATTTAATCCAACTGCCAGTCTGGCACTAATCTCATTCGCAGAAATGCTCATGCCCCAGACAGTTGAGACCATTCCAGATCAGGGTCATCCAAGTAGGCTATATATTTGCTCTTGGGTTGAAATAGCATGGTAATGGATATTTCAGTTTAAACTTTATTATTTCAGTAGCACTGTTAGGAAGGACTTAATATGGATTCAGGAGATTTGGGTTCATCATCTGCTTCTGCAACAAGAATTCACGTGACCTTGAACAAGTCAAATAGTTAATTTTGTTATCTAGGAAATGGAAGTGTGGCTTTAAAATCTAAAGATCAACATCGAAGAGAGACTAAATTTATTTTAAACTGACTTTTTCCCCCATGAAGTCTTGTGCTAGTTCTAGTGTCCTTACTAATTATTTATTTAAACTTCTCAAAAAATAGGCTGGTGAAAATCTTTATGGAATTTAACAGAAACTAATACTTCTTTTGTATTTCCATAGAAGCATAATGTAGTTGAAAAGTACTCTTCTTTTGGTTGCAAGTGGAGATTTATTTTTTTCCCCTGTCCAAAATACAACCAAATCAGTTTACTCTCTCCACAGTGTGGACAGCCTGCATTTGAATTGTGAATTTTGCACACCCATTTTAACAACATTCAAGCACTGAGAGTTAGCCAGGATGATGCACTTCAAGATACGCTCTGTTCTTACCAGTGGTGAGTTATAATTCAGCTTTATTTCCTATCCTGGGATGTAAGTGTACTGATATTTAGTAGGAAAAAAAAAAAAAGTCATAAAATGAGGTAGCACTGACACTCTCTTTGCTGGAATGTGGACAGATCCTGGGCTTAATTTTAAAGGGTGGCTTCGCAAGATTCTACTGTAATCTACACAAAATGTATAAAACACGAACCATTTCCAGAATAAGGCCACTAATTTTGCCATTGGCAATTAACAGTGAGAAACAGCAGTTAAAAGCAAAAACACTCACTTGATTACAGAGGTGTTTTTGAGGCAATAAACTGTGGGAAGAAGTATAAACACACAGTCCTCTCATCCCTCCTCTTTCTTTTCCAGTATGAGTTTAGGTGTCTCTGCTTCCTGTATGTACTATTCCCCGAGGAGAAATTTCAGTCTGTTTTCTTAGTGGGGAATCCAAACAAGTCCATGCTACATTTGAAGATGGGGACAGCACTGTAGAACAGTAGGATTACAAGTTTCCCATGAGTCATAGTCATGACAGTCTGATGTCCAGATGCCCAGATTCGATACCAGGGCTTCTCTTCTCTGCAATGGCTGGGCACAACATGTTGTTCAGATTCACTTCTGTGACCTAGGAAAGGGACAACAAATTTATAAATTAGTAATATTTTGGGTTGCAATGCTTCAGAGACCTAAAATGGTAATTTTCAAATTACCATAGTAATCAAAAGTGTTTAGCTGGCAATCCTTTGTTCAGCATCAATTGGCCAGCTTTCAGAAGGAAAGCAGATCTGAATGCAGTTGTGCATTTAAGAGATGGATTTATATGGGTGCATAGCTGATTTATGGAAGGTTTTACCACTACTTGTGAAATATGAGGTACAAATGGCCATTAGGACATGCGATTAAAAATTTGTATTCAAGTAATTTTATCCATGTGAATCTGGACACTTTGAAAAACTAGTCAGTGTTTTTATTTTGAATGCACTTGCAAACTATCTGTTTATTAACACACATTTACTTACCAATCCCAGAATCTGCAAGATGCTAAAATGGTATACAAACATAAGCCCAGTAGACAGAAGAGCCCACCAGAAACTGGAGAGTGGTTCTGGAGTGTAGACACCTTGAAAAGAAAGGAATACATTAGTATTCAGCTGAATTACTGTGTCCAAACACTCATGGAAAATCCTCTTTTCTCCTCTAGATGTTGGGGTATCTGGTTTTAGCTGATAACCTAGAGACTCCTGTTATAGTAATTAATATTTGAGAGCCTTATTTCTTACCTGCAGCATCCGGATCAGTTTCTTCCCTCCTTCTGCTCCAACATTAAAATGTACAATATATTAGCTCAGTAAGCTTGCCTATTTTCCACCAACACCAGTGATTTTTACCTCATTTACCTAATTTTTCCTTCTAACACAGAAGTACTAAATGTATCTAAAATACTGTAACAGCATACAATGGAGTCTTCGAAATCAGGTTATTTTTGTACTCAAACACCTGCTTGTTATGGGAGCTATGACTTTAGCATGTACAGAACTAACCCAGGCAGTGGCAATTACTGCACAGTGCTGCATTAGAGTGTAGCTTGATGGCCATTTCCTCCTATTTCATCGTTGGTTGACATCTATTCAAGTAGTTTGCACTGATAGTGCATAGAAACAGAAAACCTTTATAAAGTAGTCAATCCATTAGTGACAGACCGTGCTCTTAAGTGAAAATTGCTGTGGAGATACTCTCAAATATACAGTATAAGCAATTAATTTTATATTCAGTAGACACCACAGATGCCTCAGTATTTCAGGGCTCTCCTCCTGCAAACGAGTTTTGGCAATTTAGTGAAAAAACACAATGTCACATGATGTAGAGTTCACCAAAGAAGTAATAATACTCTAATAAAAGTACCCTTAGATGCAAGGCTATTTTTAGAATTAAGTATTCAAACATATGGCGAGAACAGAAACAGTTTACAGAGTTGTCAAAGTCTTACTAGCAGACATGTTAATAAGATATGGGGAAAAATATTGCTTTCCTTATGACTTTAATAACCTAGGGGGACACACACACACAAAAAGGCACACTGTCATGGTGCTCAGGCTCTGTAAAAAGTTGTATACTTTCAGACAATTGTAAAAAAAAAAATACTGTCATTTTTATCTGCCTTTGCCTGCTCTCTGCCCTGTTAGATATTATCAAATGTTGATAGTTATATTCATTACTCAAAGGATGCCTTATAGCAGAGACAGGCTATACTGATATTACCCTTCACTAGCTAGCACATTCAGCAATAACCATAAAGATTCAATAGACTTCAGCATAGGCTGTACAAGCCTATTGGGACTGAGAATAACTATGTACATGTGTAGGTAGCTATGACAGTACTCACTAGACTAAAGCTGGTATGAGTATGCCCATGTACAGTATCTTATGAAGATAAAGGCAAAATAACTCCTTTTACCTGCTTCACCACACCACCATTTAGTCATGCATGCTCTCTGTTTTTAAATCACCAGAGGACTGCTTTCTCAATCCTTATTGCCCTTTTACAATTCTTTTCTGCATTTATTTTTCTATAATTTTGGCTGTCATGCCAGGTAGCTACAGTAAAATCAATGTAATTTAAATGGAAATTTCTGAAAGTTACAATATTCTTCCCAAAACTACCTACACTTTGCATTCTAAAGCAGTAGAGCTATCCCTTATCCACTGAAAATAACATAGCGGCTCTGTTCCTAGTCAACAGAGAGCAAGAAGTTGGTTGTATACTTGAATGACAGCAGCGCATATGCACCCCGTATGTCACTCTCACTGTGACTTTAATAAGCAACAACATTGTTGTAATTTTACCCAAAATACAATTGCACACCATGCTTTAGTAAGCAAACTGTGGCTTGATGCAACCATGACAAATATGAGCTTCTGTGAAAGCGTAAGACAGCTTATAGGATTTCTTTTCCAGTGGCTGGATGAAGATCAGAGGAAGCGTCTGAACTACAAGCAAAATCCAAACTTAAAAGTGAAGTTGATACGAATAATGGAGTCCTCTATAGTTAAAGGGAGAAAATTCAGACTAGTCTAATACTTTCTAACATACTTAGCAAGTATGCTCTAAGAACTGAGGGGTATCCTATTTACAAACCAGTACAGAAAGCTTCACTTAAATAGCAATGGTATTAGTTAAACTCCACTACCTGAAAACATCAGTAAGATGGCAGATACATGACACCACCTTGCCTATGGTTTTTCATTATAGATAGGAAGAGAGGAAGCAAGTAGCCTTGGTGTCAGAGTTTAAGTGACCACAGCTCTATTACCAAAGTACCAACTTTAAGTGACCTGGTCAAGCTATACATAAGCTTTTTGTGCTGCCTCCCTAGCTGTAAAGAAAATGTCATTTGACTTGCAAAGTTTTTCACTGTTGTCTTTGCAATTTTAAGTGCATTTTTAACCTAGATGCAATACACAAAATAATATTTAAATAAGTTAAGCTCTCTAAAACAGCTCCCAGGAACTGGTAGAGTAGTGCTATACCATATTTGTATTCACCTGAACTCACCCGGTTGACATTTACTTATGTTATTTCAGAAGTATTGTATAAAGCCTGAGAACAGATGGTACTAGACTAAAGAGATGAACATTCAGAAAAGCTAGAATTCAGAGACCTTGATATCTGGGGGACAACTTAGAGGCCTACATTGTTTCACTAGGCAACATGTAAAACACTAAAATAGACAAGTGATCCTAGCTATGAAACAGGACTGGAGGAAGAACGCAGTCTTTAAGAGATTAAGTAAACTGCCCAAGATTACAAAGCAGAGCAATGGCATAGTTTGGCTTTGAACCCATGTTTCTCGTATTCAGCTCAAACAATCTAGCCAGAGAATTGTGTTTCAGCAGACACTTAGGAGAGCTGTTCAGGTTCTTCCAGCTAAGAATCTTGCACTACAACATCCTCTTTTTTTTCCTTGCAAAATTTACATATATATATATATATATATATATATATATATATATATATATATATATAAATATAATATATATATAATGACTCTCACACTCCACACTGACCTCACCAAATAATAGAAAATTCCCCTCACTTGCTAGACTTCACAATCCTGAAAACAACAGTATGATATTCAGTAGTGTCATTATCCAGACATCAAGGGACAAAAAGGAAACAATGACCTCCGCACAGAAACATTTCAGAGGGAGCTGGATTCCCACATGTGGTTTGGGATACTAATTTTAAATTCATACCTGGGATATTTTGTGAGCATTTCTCATTAGACAAATAATCACTATAGATTTTATAACTCTGCAGTACTGCTATTCAACAGATGACTGTTTAACAGACCAGTGTGAACTACTTTCTTTAGCGCAGTCTGTTAACAATGGCATACAAAAAGGAAAATTGAGATCCAGCTGAGTGGTTGTTTGAATGGCCTGTGGTGGGTTTGTCACAAGCTATTTGCTGCTCACATGGGAAATCAATTTCAATATGTAGCGGTGAGCTTCACTATTTCTCTATCACTAAGGAGCACAGGCAGTTCTTATATGTTAAGCACATTCAAAAAATTTAATCCAACTGCCAGTCTGGCACTAATCTCATTCGCAGAAATGCTCATGCCCCAGACAGTTGAGACCATTCCAGATCAGGGTCATCCAAGTAGGCTATATATTTGCTCTTGGGTTGAAATAGCATGGTAATGGATATTTCAGTTTAAACTTTATTATTTCAGTAGCACTGTTAGGAAGGACTTAATATGGATTCAGGAGATTTGGGTTCATCATCTGCTTCTGCAACAAGAATTCACGTGACCTTGAACAAGTCAAATAGTTAATTTTGTTATCTAGGAAATGGAAGTGTGGCTTTAAAATCTAAAGATCAACATCGAAGAGAGACTAAATTTATTTTAAACTGACTTTTTCCCCCATGAAGTCTTGTGCTAGTTCTAGTGTCCTTACTAATTATTTATTTAAACTTCTCAAAAAATAGGCTGGTGAAAATCTTTATGGAATTTAACAGAAACTAATACTTCTTTTGTATTTCCATAGAAGCATAATGTAGTTGAAAAGTACTCTTCTTTTGGTTGCAAGTGGAGATTTATTTTTTTCCCCTGTCCAAAATACAACCAAATCAGTTTACTCTCTCCACAGTGTGGACAGCCTGCATTTGAATTGTGAATTTTGCACACCCATTTTAACAACATTCAAGCACTGAGAGTTAGCCAGGATGATGCACTTCAAGATACGCTCTGTTCTTACCAGTGGTGAGTTATAATTCAGCTTTATTTCCTATCCTGGGATGTAAGTGTACTGATATTTAGTAGGGAAAAAAAAAAAAGTCATAAAATGAGGTAGCACTGACACTCTCTTTGCTGGAATGTGGACAGATCCTGGGCTTAATTTTAAAGGGTGGCTTCGCAAGATTCTACTGTAATCTACACAAAATGTATAAAACACGAACCATTTCCAGAATAAGGCCACTAATTTTGCCATTGGCAATTAACAGTGAGAAACAGCAGTTAAAAGCAAAAACACTCACTTGATTACAGAGGTGTTTTTGAGGCAATAAACTGTGGGAAGAAGTATAAACACACAGTCCTCTCATCCCTCCTCTTTCTTTTCCAGTATGAGTTTAGGTGTCTCTGCTTCCTGTATGTACTATTCCCCGAGGAGAAATTTCAGTCTGTTTTCTTAGTGGGGAATCCAAACAAGTCCATGCTACATTTGAAGATGGGGACAGCACTGTAGAACAGTAGGATTACAAGTTTCCCATGAGTCATAGTCATGACAGTCTGATGTCCAGATGCCCAGATTCGATACCAGGGCTTCTCTTCTCTGCAATGGCTGGGCACAACATGTTGTTCAGATTCACTTCTGTGACCTAGGAAAGGGACAACAAATTTATAAATTAGTAATATTTTGGGTTGCAATGCTTCAGAGACCTAAAATGGTAATTTTCAAATTACCATAGTAATCAAAAGTGTTTAGCTGGCAATCCTTTGTTCAGCATCAATTGGCCAGCTTTCAGAAGGAAAGCAGATCTGAATGCAGTTGTGCATTTAAGAGATGGATTTATATGGGTGCATAGCTGATTTATGGAAGGTTTTACCACTACTTGTGAAATATGAGGTACAAATGGCCATTAGGACATGCGATTAAAAATTTGTATTCAAGTAATTTTATCCATGTGAATCTGGACACTTTGAAAAACTAGTCAGTGTTTTTATTTTGAATGCACTTGCAAACTATCTGTTTATTAACACACATTTACTTACCAATCCCAGAATCTGCAAGATGCTAAAATGGTATACAAACATAAGCCCAGTAGACAGAAGAGCCCACCAGAAACTGGAGAGTGGTTCTGGAGTGTAGACACCTTGAAAAGAAAGGAATACATTAGTATTCAGCTGAATTACTGTGTCCAAACACTCATGGAAAATCCTCTTTTCTCCTCTAGATGTTGGGGTATCTGGTTTTAGCTGATAACCTAGAGACTCCTGTTATAGTAATTAATATTTGAGAGCCTTATTTCTTACCTGCAGCATCCGGATCAGTTTCTTCCCTCCTTCTGCTCCAACATTAAAATGTACAATATATTAGCTCAGTAAGCTTGCCTATTTTCCACCAACACCAGTGATTTTTACCTCATTTACCTAATTTTTCCTTCTAACACAGAAGTACTAAATGTATCTAAAATACTGTAACAGCATACAATGGAGTCTTCGAAATCAGGTTATTTTTGTACTCAAACACCTGCTTGTTATGGGAGCTATGACTTTAGCATGTACAGAACTAACCCAGGCAGTGGCAATTACTGCACAGTGCTGCATTAGAGTGTAGCTTGATGGCCATTTCCTCCTATTTCATCGTTGGTTGACATCTATTCAAGTAGTTTGCACTGATAGTGCATAGAAACAGAAAACCTTTATAAAGTAGTCAATCCATTAGTGACAGACCGTGCTCTTAAGTGAAAATTGCTGTGGAGATACTCTCAAATATACAGTATAAGCAATTAATTTTATATTCAGTAGACACCACAGATGCCTCAGTATTTCAGGGCTCTCCTCCTGCAAACGAGTTTTGGCAATTTAGTGAAAAAACACAATGTCACATGATGTAGAGTTCACCAAAGAAGTAATAATACTCTAATAAAAGTACCCTTAGATGCAAGGCTATTTTTAGAATTAAGTATTCAAACATATGGCGAGAACAGAAACAGTTTACAGAGTTGTCAAAGTCTTACTAGCAGACATGTTAATAAGATATGGGGAAAAATATTGCTTTCCTTATGACTTTAATAACCTAGGGGGACACACACACACAAAAAGGCACACTGTCATGGTGCTCAGGCTCTGTAAAAAGTTGTATACTTTCAGACAATTGTAAAAAAAAAAATACTGTCATTTTTATCTGCCTTTGCCTGCTCTCTGCCCTGTTAGATATTATCAAATGTTGATAGTTATATTCATTACTCAAAGGATGCCTTATAGCAGAGACAGGCTATACTGATATTACCCTTCACTAGCTAGCACATTCAGCAATAACCATAAAGATTCAATAGACTTCAGCATAGGCTGTACAAGCCTATTGGGACTGAGAATAACTATGTACATGTGTAGGTAGCTATGACAGTACTCACTAGACTAAAGCTGGTATGAGTATGCCCATGTACAGTATCTTATGAAGATAAAGGCAAAATAACTCCTTTTACCTGCTTCACCACACCACCATTTAGTCATGCATGCTCTCTGTTTTTAAATCACCAGAGGACTGCTTTCTCAATCCTTATTGCCCTTTTACAATTCTTTTCTGCATTTATTTTTCTATAATTTTGGCTGTCATGCCAGGTAGCTACAGTAAAATCAATGTAATTTAAATGGAAATTTCTGAAAGTTACAATATTCTTCCCAAAACTACCTACACTTTGCATTCTAAAGCAGTAGAGCTATCCCTTATCCACTGAAAATAACATAGCGGCTCTGTTCCTAGTCAACAGAGAGCAAGAAGTTGGTTGTATACTTGAATGACAGCAGCGCATATGCACCCCGTATGTCACTCTCACTGTGACTTTAATAAGCAACAACATTGTTGTAATTTTACCCAAAATACAATTGCACACCATGCTTTAGTAAGCAAACTGTGGCTTGATGCAACCATGACAAATATGAGCTTCTGTGAAAGCGTAAGACAGCTTATAGGATTTCTTTTCCAGTGGCTGGATGAAGATCAGAGGAAGCGTCTGAACTACAAGCAAAATCCAAACTTAAAAGTGAAGTTGATACGAATAATGGAGTCCTCTATAGTTAAAGGGAGAAAATTCAGACTAGTCTAATACTTTCTAACATACTTAGCAAGTATGCTCTAAGAACTGAGGGGTATCCTATTTACAAACCAGTACAGAAAGCTTCACTTAAATAGCAATGGTATTAGTTAAACTCCACTACCTGAAAACATCAGTAAGATGGCAGATACATGACACCACCTTGCCTATGGTTTTTCATTATAGATAGGAAGAGAGGAAGCAAGTAGCCTTGGTGTCAGAGTTTAAGTGACCACAGCTCTATTACCAAAGTACCAACTTTAAGTGACCTGGTCAAGCTATACATAAGCTTTTTGTGCTGCCTCCCTAGCTGTAAAGAAAATGTCATTTGACTTGCAAAGTTTTTCACTGTTGTCTTTGCAATTTTAAGTGCATTTTTAACCTAGATGCAATACACAAAATAATATTTAAATAAGTTAAGCTCTCTAAAACAGCTCCCAGGAACTGGTAGAGTAGTGCTATACCATATTTGTATTCACCTGAACTCACCCGGTTGACATTTACTTATGTTATTTCAGAAGTATTGTATAAAGCCTGAGAACAGATGGTACTAGACTAAAGAGATGAACATTCAGAAAAGCTAGAATTCAGAGACCTTGATATCTGGGGGACAACTTAGAGGCCTACATTGTTTCACTAGGCAACATGTAAAACACTAAAATAGACAAGTGATCCTAGCTATGAAACAGGACTGGAGGAAGAACGCAGTCTTTAAGAGATTAAGTAAACTGCCCAAGATTACAAAGCAGAGCAATGGCATAGTTTGGCTTTGAACCCATGTTTCTCGTATTCAGCTCAAACAATCTAGCCAGAGAATTGTGTTTCAGCAGACACTTAGGAGAGCTGTTCAGGTTCTTCCAGCTAAGAATCTTGCACTACAACATCCTCTTTTTTTTCCTTGCAAAATTTACATATATATATATATATATATATATATATATATATATATATATATATAAATATAATATATATATAATGACTCTCACACTCCACACTGACCTCACCAAATAATAGAAAATTCCCCTCACTTGCTAGACTTCACAATCCTGAAAACAACAGTATGATATTCAGTAGTGTCATTATCCAGACATCAAGGGACAAAAAGGAAACAATGACCTCCGCACAGAAACATTTCAGAGGGAGCTGGATTCCCACATGTGGTTTGGGATACTAATTTTAAATTCATACCTGGGATATTTTGTGAGCATTTCTCATTAGACAAATAATCACTATAGATTTTATAACTCTGCAGTACTGCTATTCAACAGATGACTGTTTAACAGACCAGTGTGAACTACTTTCTTTAGCGCAGTCTGTTAACAATGGCATACAAAAAGGAAAATTGAGATCCAGCTGAGTGGTTGTTTGAATGGCCTGTGGTGGGTTTGTCACAAGCTATTTGCTGCTCACATGGGAAATCAATTTCAATATGTAGCGGTGAGCTTCACTATTTCTCTATCACTAAGGAGCACAGGCAGTTCTTATATGTTAAGCACATTCAAAAAATTTAATCCAACTGCCAGTCTGGCACTAATCTCATTCGCAGAAATGCTCATGCCCCAGACAGTTGAGACCATTCCAGATCAGGGTCATCCAAGTAGGCTATATATTTGCTCTTGGGTTGAAATAGCATGGTAATGGATATTTCAGTTTAAACTTTATTATTTCAGTAGCACTGTTAGGAAGGACTTAATATGGATTCAGGAGATTTGGGTTCATCATCTGCTTCTGCAACAAGAATTCACGTGACCTTGAACAAGTCAAATAGTTAATTTTGTTATCTAGGAAATGGAAGTGTGGCTTTAAAATCTAAAGATCAACATCGAAGAGAGACTAAATTTATTTTAAACTGACTTTTTCCCCCATGAAGTCTTGTGCTAGTTCTAGTGTCCTTACTAATTATTTATTTAAACTTCTCAAAAAATAGGCTGGTGAAAATCTTTATGGAATTTAACAGAAACTAATACTTCTTTTGTATTTCCATAGAAGCATAATGTAGTTGAAAAGTACTCTTCTTTTGGTTGCAAGTGGAGATTTATTTTTTTCCCCTGTCCAAAATACAACCAAATCAGTTTACTCTCTCCACAGTGTGGACAGCCTGCATTTGAATTGTGAATTTTGCACACCCATTTTAACAACATTCAAGCACTGAGAGTTAGCCAGGATGATGCACTTCAAGATACGCTCTGTTCTTACCAGTGGTGAGTTATAATTCAGCTTTATTTCCTATCCTGGGATGTAAGTGTACTGATATTTAGTAGGGAAAAAAAAAAAAGTCATAAAATGAGGTAGCACTGACACTCTCTTTGCTGGAATGTGGACAGATCCTGGGCTTAATTTTAAAGGGTGGCTTCGCAAGATTCTACTGTAATCTACACAAAATGTATAAAACACGAACCATTTCCAGAATAAGGCCACTAATTTTGCCATTGGCAATTAACAGTGAGAAACAGCAGTTAAAAGCAAAAACACTCACTTGATTACAGAGGTGTTTTTGAGGCAATAAACTGTGGGAAGAAGTATAAACACACAGTCCTCTCATCCCTCCTCTTTCTTTTCCAGTATGAGTTTAGGTGTCTCTGCTTCCTGTATGTACTATTCCCCGAGGAGAAATTTCAGTCTGTTTTCTTAGTGGGGAATCCAAACAAGTCCATGCTACATTTGAAGATGGGGACAGCACTGTAGAACAGTAGGATTACAAGTTTCCCATGAGTCATAGTCATGACAGTCTGATGTCCAGATGCCCAGATTCGATACCAGGGCTTCTCTTCTCTGCAATGGCTGGGCACAACATGTTGTTCAGATTCACTTCTGTGACCTAGGAAAGGGACAACAAATTTATAAATTAGTAATATTTTGGGTTGCAATGCTTCAGAGACCTAAAATGGTAATTTTCAAATTACCATAGTAATCAAAAGTGTTTAGCTGGCAATCCTTTGTTCAGCATCAATTGGCCAGCTTTCAGAAGGAAAGCAGATCTGAATGCAGTTGTGCATTTAAGAGATGGATTTATATGGGTGCATAGCTGATTTATGGAAGGTTTTACCACTACTTGTGAAATATGAGGTACAAATGGCCATTAGGACATGCGATTAAAAATTTGTATTCAAGTAATTTTATCCATGTGAATCTGGACACTTTGAAAAACTAGTCAGTGTTTTTATTTTGAATGCACTTGCAAACTATCTGTTTATTAACACACATTTACTTACCAATCCCAGAATCTGCAAGATGCTAAAATGGTATACAAACATAAGCCCAGTAGACAGAAGAGCCCACCAGAAACTGGAGAGTGGTTCTGGAGTGTAGACACCTTGAAAAGAAAGGAATACATTAGTATTCAGCTGAATTACTGTGTCCAAACACTCATGGAAAATCCTCTTTTCTCCTCTAGATGTTGGGGTATCTGGTTTTAGCTGATAACCTAGAGACTCCTGTTATAGTAATTAATATTTGAGAGCCTTATTTCTTACCTGCAGCATCCGGATCAGTTTCTTCCCTCCTTCTGCTCCAACATTAAAATGTACAATATATTAGCTCAGTAAGCTTGCCTATTTTCCACCAACACCAGTGATTTTTACCTCATTTACCTAATTTTTCCTTCTAACACAGAAGTACTAAATGTATCTAAAATACTGTAACAGCATACAATGGAGTCTTCGAAATCAGGTTATTTTTGTACTCAAACACCTGCTTGTTATGGGAGCTATGACTTTAGCATGTACAGAACTAACCCAGGCAGTGGCAATTACTGCACAGTGCTGCATTAGAGTGTAGCTTGATGGCCATTTCCTCCTATTTCATCGTTGGTTGACATCTATTCAAGTAGTTTGCACTGATAGTGCATAGAAACAGAAAACCTTTATAAAGTAGTCAATCCATTAGTGACAGACCGTGCTCTTAAGTGAAAATTGCTGTGGAGATACTCTCAAATATACAGTATAAGCAATTAATTTTATATTCAGTAGACACCACAGATGCCTCAGTATTTCAGGGCTCTCCTCCTGCAAACGAGTTTTGGCAATTTAGTGAAAAAACACAATGTCACATGATGTAGAGTTCACCAAAGAAGTAATAATACTCTAATAAAAGTACCCTTAGATGCAAGGCTATTTTTAGAATTAAGTATTCAAACATATGGCGAGAACAGAAACAGTTTACAGAGTTGTCAAAGTCTTACTAGCAGACATGTTAATAAGATATGGGGAAAAATATTGCTTTCCTTATGACTTTAATAACCTAGGGGGACACACACACACAAAAAGGCACACTGTCATGGTGCTCAGGCTCTGTAAAAAGTTGTATACTTTCAGACAATTGTAAAAAAAAAAATACTGTCATTTTTATCTGCCTTTGCCTGCTCTCTGCCCTGTTAGATATTATCAAATGTTGATAGTTATATTCATTACTCAAAGGATGCCTTATAGCAGAGACAGGCTATACTGATATTACCCTTCACTAGCTAGCACATTCAGCAATAACCATAAAGATTCAATAGACTTCAGCATAGGCTGTACAAGCCTATTGGGACTGAGAATAACTATGTACATGTGTAGGTAGCTATGACAGTACTCACTAGACTAAAGCTGGTATGAGTATGCCCATGTACAGTATCTTATGAAGATAAAGGCAAAATAACTCCTTTTACCTGCTTCACCACACCACCATTTAGTCATGCATGCTCTCTGTTTTTAAATCACCAGAGGACTGCTTTCTCAATCCTTATTGCCCTTTTACAATTCTTTTCTGCATTTATTTTTCTATAATTTTGGCTGTCATGCCAGGTAGCTACAGTAAAATCAATGTAATTTAAATGGAAATTTCTGAAAGTTACAATATTCTTCCCAAAACTACCTACACTTTGCATTCTAAAGCAGTAGAGCTATCCCTTATCCACTGAAAATAACATAGCGGCTCTGTTCCTAGTCAACAGAGAGCAAGAAGTTGGTTGTATACTTGAATGACAGCAGCGCATATGCACCCCGTATGTCACTCTCACTGTGACTTTAATAAGCAACAACATTGTTGTAATTTTACCCAAAATACAATTGCACACCATGCTTTAGTAAGCAAACTGTGGCTTGATGCAACCATGACAAATATGAGCTTCTGTGAAAGCGTAAGACAGCTTATAGGATTTCTTTTCCAGTGGCTGGATGAAGATCAGAGGAAGCGTCTGAACTACAAGCAAAATCCAAACTTAAAAGTGAAGTTGATACGAATAATGGAGTCCTCTATAGTTAAAGGGAGAAAATTCAGACTAGTCTAATACTTTCTAACATACTTAGCAAGTATGCTCTAAGAACTGAGGGGTATCCTATTTACAAACCAGTACAGAAAGCTTCACTTAAATAGCAATGGTATTAGTTAAACTCCACTACCTGAAAACATCAGTAAGATGGCAGATACATGACACCACCTTGCCTATGGTTTTTCATTATAGATAGGAAGAGAGGAAGCAAGTAGCCTTGGTGTCAGAGTTTAAGTGACCACAGCTCTATTACCAAAGTACCAACTTTAAGTGACCTGGTCAAGCTGTACATAAACTTTTTGTGCTGCCTCCCTAGCTGTAAAGAAAATGTCATTTGACTTGCAAAGTTTTTCACTGTTGTCTTTGCAATTTTAAGTGCATTTTTAACCTAGATGCAATACACAAAATAATATTTAAATAAGTTAAGCTCTCTAAAACAGCTCCCAGGAACTGGTAGAGTAGTGCTATACCATATTTGTATTCACCTGAACTCACCCGGTTGACATTTACTTATGTTATTTCAGAAGTATTGTATAAAGCCTGAGAACAGATGGTACTAGACTAAAGAGATGAACATTCAGAAAAGCTAGAATTCAGAGACCTTGATATCTGGGGGACAACTTAGAGGCCTACATTGTTTCACTAGGCAACATGTAAAACACTAAAATAGACAAGTGATCCTAGCTATGAAACAGGACTGGAGGAAGAACGCAGTCTTTAAGAGATTAAGTAAACTGCCCAAGATTACAAAGCAGAGCAATGGCATAGTTTGGCTTTGAACCCATGTTTCTCGTATTCAGCTCAAACAATCTAGCCAGAGAATTGTGTTTCAGCAGACACTTAGGAGAGCTGTTCAGGTTCTTCCAGCTAAGAATCTTGCACTACAACATCCTCTTTTTTTTCCTTGCAAAATTTACATATATATATATATATATATATATATATATATATAAATATAATATATATATAATGACTCTCACACTCCACACTGACCTCACCAAATAATAGAAAATTCCCCTCACTTGCTAGACTTCACAATCCTGAAAACAACAGTATGATATTCAGTAGTGTCATTATCCAGACATCAAGGGACAAAAAGGAAACAATGACCTCCGCACAGAAACATTTCAGAGGGAGCTGGATTCCCACATGTGGTTTGGGATACTAATTTTAAATTCATACCTGGGATATTTTGTGAGCATTTCTCATTAGACAAATAATCACTATAGATTTTATAACTCTGCAGTACTGCTATTCAACAGATGACTGTTTAACAGACCAGTGTGAACTACTTTCTTTAGCGCAGTCTGTTAACAATGGCATACAAAAAGGAAAATTGAGATCCAGCTGAGTGGTTGTTTGAATGGCCTGTGGTGGGTTTGTCACAAGCTATTTGCTGCTCACATGGGAAATCAATTTCAATATGTAGCGGTGAGCTTCACTATTTCTCTATCACTAAGGAGCACAGGCAGTTCTTATATGTTAAGCACATTCAAAAAATTTAATCCAACTGCCAGTCTGGCACTAATCTCATTCGCAGAAATGCTCATGCCCCAGACAGTTGAGACCATTCCAGATCAGGGTCATCCAAGTAGGCTATATATTTGCTCTTGGGTTGAAATAGCATGGTAATGGATATTTCAGTTTAAACTTTATTATTTCAGTAGCACTGTTAGGAAGGACTTAATATGGATTCAGGAGATTTGGGTTCATCATCTGCTTCTGCAACAAGAATTCACGTGACCTTGAACAAGTCAAATAGTTAATTTTGTTATCTAGGAAATGGAAGTGTGGCTTTAAAATCTAAAGATCAACATCGAAGAGAGACTAAATTTATTTTAAACTGACTTTTTCCCCCATGAAGTCTTGTGCTAGTTCTAGTGTCCTTACTAATTATTTATTTAAACTTCTCAAAAAATAGGCTGGTGAAAATCTTTATGGAATTTAACAGAAACTAATACTTCTTTTGTATTTCCATAGAAGCATAATGTAGTTGAAAAGTACTCTTCTTTTGGTTGCAAGTGGAGATTTATTTTTTTCCCCTGTCCAAAATACAACCAAATCAGTTTACTCTCTCCACAGTGTGGACAGCCTGCATTTGAATTGTGAATTTTGCACACCCATTTTAACAACATTCAAGCACTGAGAGTTAGCCAGGATGATGCACTTCAAGATACGCTCTGTTCTTACCAGTGGTGAGTTATAATTCAGCTTTATTTCCTATCCTGGGATGTAAGTGTACTGATATTTAGTAGGGAAAAAAAAAAAAGTCATAAAATGAGGTAGCACTGACACTCTCTTTGCTGGAATGTGGACAGATCCTGGGCTTAATTTTAAAGGGTGGCTTCGCAAGATTCTACTGTAATCTACACAAAATGTATAAAACACGAACCATTTCCAGAATAAGGCCACTAATTTTGCCATTGGCAATTAACAGTGAGAAACAGCAGTTAAAAGCAAAAACACTCACTTGATTACAGAGGTGTTTTTGAGGCAATAAACTGTGGGAAGAAGTATAAACACACAGTCCTCTCATCCCTCCTCTTTCTTTTCCAGTATGAGTTTAGGTGTCTCTGCTTCCTGTATGTACTATTCCCCGAGGAGAAATTTCAGTCTGTTTTCTTAGTGGGGAATCCAAACAAGTCCATGCTACATTTGAAGATGGGGACAGCACTGTAGAACAGTAGGATTACAAGTTTCCCATGAGTCATAGTCATGACAGTCTGATGTCCAGATGCCCAGATTCGATACCAGGGCTTCTCTTCTCTGCAATGGCTGGGCACAACATGTTGTTCAGATTCACTTCTGTGACCTAGGAAAGGGACAACAAATTTATAAATTAGTAATATTTTGGGTTGCAATGCTTCAGAGACCTAAAATGGTAATTTTCAAATTACCATAGTAATCAAAAGTGTTTAGCTGGCAATCCTTTGTTCAGCATCAATTGGCCAGCTTTCAGAAGGAAAGCAGATCTGAATGCAGTTGTGCATTTAAGAGATGGATTTATATGGGTGCATAGCTGATTTATGGAAGGTTTTACCACTACTTGTGAAATATGAGGTACAAATGGCCATTAGGACATGCGATTAAAAATTTGTATTCAAGTAATTTTATCCATGTGAATCTGGACACTTTGAAAAACTAGTCAGTGTTTTTATTTTGAATGTACTTGCAAACTATCTGTTTATTAACACACATTTACTTACCAATCCCAGAATCTGCAAGATGCTAAAATGGTATACAAACATAAGCCCAGTAGACAGAAGAGCCCACCAGAAACTGGAGAGTGGTTCTGGAGTGTAGACACCTTGAAAAGAAAGGAATACATTAGTATTCAGCTGAATTACTGTGTCCAAACACTCATGGAAAATCCTCTTTTCTCCTCTAGATGTTGGGGTATCTGGTTTTAGCTGATAACCTAGAGACTCCTGTTATAGTAATTAATATTTGAGAGCCTTATTTCTTACCTGCAGCATCCGGATCAGTTTCTTCCCTCCTTCTGCTCCAACATTAAAATGTACAATATATTAGCTCAGTAAGCTTGCCTATTTTCCACCAACACCAGTGATTTTTACCTCATTTACCTAATTTTTCCTTCTAACACAGAAGTACTAAATGTATCTAAAATACTGTAACAGCATACAATGGAGTCTTCGAAATCAGGTTATTTTTGTACTCAAACACCTGCTTGTTATGGGAGCTATGACTTTAGCATGTACAGAACTAACCCAGGCAGTGGCAATTACTGCACAGTGCTGCATTAGAGTGTAGCTTGATGGCCATTTCCTCCTATTTCATCGTTGGTTGACATCTATTCAAGTAGTTTGCACTGATAGTGCATAGAAACAGAAAACCTTTATAAAGTAGTCAATCCATTAGTGACAGACCGTGCTCTTAAGTGAAAATTGCTGTGGAGATACTCTCAAATATACAGTATAAGCAATTAATTTTATATTCAGTAGACACCACAGATGCCTCAGTATTTCAGGGCTCTCCTCCTGCAAACGAGTTTTGGCAATTTAGTGAAAAAACACAATGTCACATGATGTAGAGTTCACCAAAGAAGTAATAATACTCTAATAAAAGTACCCTTAGATGCAAGGCTATTTTTAGAATTAAGTATTCAAACATATGGCGAGAACAGAAACAGTTTACAGAGTTGTCAAAGTCTTACTAGCAGACATGTTAATAAGATATGGGGAAAAATATTGCTTTCCTTATGACTTTAATAACCTAGGGGGACACACACACACAAAAAGGCACACTGTCATGGTGCTCAGGCTCTGTAAAAAGTTGTATACTTTCAGACAATTGTAAAAAAAAAAATACTGTCATTTTTATCTGCCTTTGCCTGCTCTCTGCCCTGTTAGATATTATCAAATGTTGATAGTTATATTCATTACTCAAAGGATGCCTTATAGCAGAGACAGGCTATACTGATATTACCCTTCACTAGCTAGCACATTCAGCAATAACCATAAAGATTCAATAGACTTCAGCATAGGCTGTACAAGCCTATTGGGACTGAGAATAACTATGTACATGTGTAGGTAGCTATGACAGTACTCACTAGACTAAAGCTGGTATGAGTATGCCCATGTACAGTATCTTATGAAGATAAAGGCAAAATAACTCCTTTTACCTGCTTCACCACACCACCATTTAGTCATGCATGCTCTCTGTTTTTAAATCACCAGAGGACTGCTTTCTCAATCCTTATTGCCCTTTTACAATTCTTTTCTGCATTTATTTTTCTATAATTTTGGCTGTCATGCCAGGTAGCTACAGTAAAATCAATGTAATTTAAATGGAAATTTCTGAAAGTTACAATATTCTTCCCAAAACTACCTACACTTTGCATTCTAAAGCAGTAGAGCTATCCCTTATCCACTGAAAATAACATAGCGGCTCTGTTCCTAGTCAACAGAGAGCAAGAAGTTGGTTGTATACTTGAATGACAGCAGCGCATATGCACCCCGTATGTCACTCTCACTGTGACTTTAATAAGCAACAACATTGTTGTAATTTTACCCAAAATACAATTGCACACCATGCTTTAGTAAGCAAACTGTGGCTTGATGCAACCATGACAAATATGAGCTTCTGTGAAAGCGTAAGACAGCTTATAGGATTTCTTTTCCAGTGGCTGGATGAAGATCAGAGGAAGCGTCTGAACTACAAGCAAAATCCAAACTTAAAAGTGAAGTTGATACGAATAATGGAGTCCTCTATAGTTAAAGGGAGAAAATTCAGACTAGTCTAATACTTTCTAACATACTTAGCAAGTATGCTCTAAGAACTGAGGGGTATCCTATTTACAAACCAGTACAGAAAGCTTCACTTAAATAGCAATGGTATTAGTTAAACTCCACTACCTGAAAACATCAGTAAGATGGCAGATACATGACACCACCTTGCCTATGGTTTTTCATTATAGATAGGAAGAGAGGAAGCAAGTAGCCTTGGTGTCAGAGTTTAAGTGACCACAGCTCTATTACCAAAGTACCAACTTTAAGTGACCTGGTCAAGCTATACATAAACTTTTTGTGCTGCCTCCCTAGCTGTAAAGAAAATGTCATTTGACTTGCAAAGTTTTTCACTGTTGTCTTTGCAATTTTAAGTGCATTTTTAACCTAGATGCAATACACAAAATAATATTTAAATAAGTTAAGCTCTCTAAAACAGCTCCCAGGAACTGGTAGAGTAGTGCTATACCATATTTGTATTCACCTGAACTCACCCGGTTGACATTTACTTATGTTATTTCAGAAGTATTGTATAAAGCCTGAGAACAGATGGTACTAGACTAAAGAGATGAACATTCAGAAAAGCTAGAATTCAGAGACCTTGATATCTGGGGGACAACTTAGAGGCCTACATTGTTTCACTAGGCAACATGTAAAACACTAAAATAGACAAGTGATCCTAGCTATGAAACAGGACTGGAGGAAGAACGCAGTCTTTAAGAGATTAAGTAAACTGCCCAAGATTACAAAGCAGAGCAATGGCATAGTTTGGCTTTGAACCCATGTTTCTCGTATTCAGCTCAAACAATCTAGCCAGAGAATTGTGTTTCAGCAGACACTTAGGAGAGCTGTTCAGGTTCTTCCAGCTAAGAATCTTGCACTACAACATCCTCTTTTTTTTCCTTGCAAAATTTACATATATATATATATATATATATATATATATATATATATATATATATAAATATAATATATATATAATGACTCTCACACTCCACACTGACCTCACCAAATAATAGAAAATTCCCCTCACTTGCTAGACTTCACAATCCTGAAAACAACAGTATGATATTCAGTAGTGTCATTATCCAGACATCAAGGGACAAAAAGGAAACAATGACCTCCGCACAGAAACATTTCAGAGGGAGCTGGATTCCCACATGTGGTTTGGGATACTAATTTTAAATTCATACCTGGGATATTTTGTGAGCATTTCTCATTAGACAAATAATCACTATAGATTTTATAACTCTGCAGTACTGCTATTCAACAGATGACTGTTTAACAGACCAGTGTGAACTACTTTCTTTAGCGCAGTCTGTTAACAATGGCATACAAAAAGGAAAATTGAGATCCAGCTGAGTGGTTGTTTGAATGGCCTGTGGTGGGTTTGTCACAAGCTATTTGCTGCTCACATGGGAAATCAATTTCAATATGTAGCGGTGAGCTTCACTATTTCTCTATCACTAAGGAGCACAGGCAGTTCTTATATGTTAAGCACATTCAAAAAATTTAATCCAACTGCCAGTCTGGCACTAATCTCATTCGCAGAAATGCTCATGCCCCAGACAGTTGAGACCATTCCAGATCAGGGTCATCCAAGTAGGCTATATATTTGCTCTTGGGTTGAAATAGCATGGTAATGGATATTTCAGTTTAAACTTTATTATTTCAGTAGCACTGTTAGGAAGGACTTAATATGGATTCAGGAGATTTGGGTTCATCATCTGCTTCTGCAACAAGAATTCACGTGACCTTGAACAAGTCAAATAGTTAATTTTGTTATCTAGGAAATGGAAGTGTGGCTTTAAAATCTAAAGATCAACATCGAAGAGAGACTAAATTTATTTTAAACTGACTTTTTCCCCCATGAAGTCTTGTGCTAGTTCTAGTGTCCTTACTAATTATTTATTTAAACTTCTCAAAAAATAGGCTGGTGAAAATCTTTATGGAATTTAACAGAAACTAATACTTCTTTTGTATTTCCATAGAAGCATAATGTAGTTGAAAAGTACTCTTCTTTTGGTTGCAAGTGGAGATTTATTTTTTTCCCCTGTCCAAAATACAACCAAATCAGTTTACTCTCTCCACAGTGTGGACAGCCTGCATTTGAATTGTGAATTTTGCACACCCATTTTAACAACATTCAAGCACTGAGAGTTAGCCAGGATGATGCACTTCAAGATACGCTCTGTTCTTACCAGTGGTGAGTTATAATTCAGCTTTATTTCCTATCCTGGGATGTAAGTGTACTGATATTTAGTAGGAAAAAAAAAAAAGTCATAAAATGAGGTAGCACTGACACTCTCTTTGCTGGAATGTGGACAGATCCTGGGCTTAATTTTAAAGGGTGGCTTCGCAAGATTCTACTGTAATCTACACAAAATGTATAAAACACGAACCATTTCCAGAATAAGGCCACTAATTTTGCCATTGGCAATTAACAGTGAGAAACAGCAGTTAAAAGCAAAAACACTCACTTGATTACAGAGGTGTTTTTGAGGCAATAAACTGTGGGAAGAAGTATAAACACACAGTCCTCTCATCCCTCCTCTTTCTTTTCCAGTATGAGTTTAGGTGTCTCTGCTTCCTGTATGTACTATTCCCCGAGGAGAAATTTCAGTCTGTTTTCTTAGTGGGGAATCCAAACAAGTCCATGCTACATTTGAAGATGGGGACAGCACTGTAGAACAGTAGGATTACAAGTTTCCCATGAGTCATAGTCATGACAGTCTGATGTCCAGATGCCCAGATTCGATACCAGGGCTTCTCTTCTCTGCAATGGCTGGGCACAACATGTTGTTCAGATTCACTTCTGTGACCTAGGAAAGGGACAACAAATTTATAAATTAGTAATATTTTGGGTTGCAATGCTTCAGAGACCTAAAATGGTAATTTTCAAATTACCATAGTAATCAAAAGTGTTTAGCTGGCAATCCTTTGTTCAGCATCAATTGGCCAGCTTTCAGAAGGAAAGCAGATCTGAATGCAGTTGTGCATTTAAGAGATGGATTTATATGGGTGCATAGCTGATTTATGGAAGGTTTTACCACTACTTGTGAAATATGAGGTACAAATGGCCATTAGGACATGCGATTAAAAATTTGTATTCAAGTAATTTTATCCATGTGAATCTGGACACTTTGAAAAACTAGTCAGTGTTTTTATTTTGAATGCACTTGCAAACTATCTGTTTATTAACACACATTTACTTACCAATCCCAGAATCTGCAAGATGCTAAAATGGTATACAAACATAAGCCCAGTAGACAGAAGAGCCCACCAGAAACTGGAGAGTGGTTCTGGAGTGTAGACACCTTGAAAAGAAAGGAATACATTAGTATTCAGCTGAATTACTGTGTCCAAACACTCATGGAAAATCCTCTTTTCTCCTCTAGATGTTGGGGTATCTGGTTTTAGCTGATAACCTAGAGACTCCTGTTATAGTAATTAATATTTGAGAGCCTTATTTCTTACCTGCAGCATCCGGATCAGTTTCTTCCCTCCTTCTGCTCCAACATTAAAATGTACAATATATTAGCTCAGTAAGCTTGCCTATTTTCCACCAACACCAGTGATTTTTACCTCATTTACCTAATTTTTCCTTCTAACACAGAAGTACTAAATGTATCTAAAATACTGTAACAGCATACAATGGAGTCTTCGAAATCAGGTTATTTTTGTACTCAAACACCTGCTTGTTATGGGAGCTATGACTTTAGCATGTACAGAACTAACCCAGGCAGTGGCAATTACTGCACAGTGCTGCATTAGAGTGTAGCTTGATGGCCATTTCCTCCTATTTCATCGTTGGTTGACATCTATTCAAGTAGTTTGCACTGATAGTGCATAGAAACAGAAAACCTTTATAAAGTAGTCAATCCATTAGTGACAGACCGTGCTCTTAAGTGAAAATTGCTGTGGAGATACTCTCAAATATACAGTATAAGCAATTAATTTTATATTCAGTAGACACCACAGATGCCTCAGTATTTCAGGGCTCTCCTCCTGCAAACGAGTTTTGGCAATTTAGTGAAAAAACACAATGTCACATGATGTAGAGTTCACCAAAGAAGTAATAATACTCTAATAAAAGTACCCTTAGATGCAAGGCTATTTTTAGAATTAAGTATTCAAACATATGGCGAGAACAGAAACAGTTTACAGAGTTGTCAAAGTCTTACTAGCAGACATGTTAATAAGATATGGGGAAAAATATTGCTTTCCTTATGACTTTAATAACCTAGGGGGACACACACACACAAAAAGGCACACTGTCATGGTGCTCAGGCTCTGTAAAAAGTTGTATACTTTCAGACAATTGTAAAAAAAAAAATACTGTCATTTTTATCTGCCTTTGCCTGCTCTCTGCCCTGTTAGATATTATCAAATGTTGATAGTTATATTCATTACTCAAAGGATGCCTTATAGCAGAGACAGGCTATACTGATATTACCCTTCACTAGCTAGCACATTCAGCAATAACCATAAAGATTCAATAGACTTCAGCATAGGCTGTACAAGCCTATTGGGACTGAGAATAACTATGTACATGTGTAGGTAGCTATGACAGTACTCACTAGACTAAAGCTGGTATGAGTATGCCCATGTACAGTATCTTATGAAGATAAAGGCAAAATAACTCCTTTTACCTGCTTCACCACACCACCATTTAGTCATGCATGCTCTCTGTTTTTAAATCACCAGAGGACTGCTTTCTCAATCCTTATTGCCCTTTTACAATTCTTTTCTGCATTTATTTTTCTATAATTTTGGCTGTCATGCCAGGTAGCTACAGTAAAATCAATGTAATTTAAATGGAAATTTCTGAAAGTTACAATATTCTTCCCAAAACTACCTACACTTTGCATTCTAAAGCAGTAGAGCTATCCCTTATCCACTGAAAATAACATAGCGGCTCTGTTCCTAGTCAACAGAGAGCAAGAAGTTGGTTGTATACTTGAATGACAGCAGCGCATATGCACCCCGTATGTCACTCTCACTGTGACTTTAATAAGCAACAACATTGTTGTAATTTTACCCAAAATACAATTGCACACCATGCTTTAGTAAGCAAACTGTGGCTTGATGCAACCATGACAAATATGAGCTTCTGTGAAAGCGTAAGACAGCTTATAGGATTTCTTTTCCAGTGGCTGGATGAAGATCAGAGGAAGCGTCTGAACTACAAGCAAAATCCAAACTTAAAAGTGAAGTTGATACGAATAATGGAGTCCTCTATAGTTAAAGGGAGAAAATTCAGACTAGTCTAATACTTTCTAACATACTTAGCAAGTATGCTCTAAGAACTGAGGGGTATCCTATTTACAAACCAGTACAGAAAGCTTCACTTAAATAGCAATGGTATTAGTTAAACTCCACTACCTGAAAACATCAGTAAGATGGCAGATACATGACACCACCTTGCCTATGGTTTTTCATTATAGATAGGAAGAGAGGAAGCAAGTAGCCTTGGTGTCAGAGTTTAAGTGACCACAGCTCTATTACCAAAGTACCAACTTTAAGTGACCTGGTCAAGCTATACATAAACTTTTTGTGCTGCCTCCCTAGCTGTAAAGAAAATGTCATTTGACTTGCAAAGTTTTTCACTGTTGTCTTTGCAATTTTAAGTGCATTTTTAACCTAGATGCAATACACAAAATAATATTTAAATAAGTTAAGCTCTCTAAAACAGCTCCCAGGAACTGGTAGAGTAGTGCTATACCATATTTGTATTCACCTGAACTCACCCGGTTGACATTTACTTATGTTATTTCAGAAGTATTGTATAAAGCCTGAGAACAGATGGTACTAGACTAAAGAGATGAACATTCAGAAAAGCTAGAATTCAGAGACCTTGATATCTGGGGGACAACTTAGAGGCCTACATTGTTTCACTAGGCAACATGTAAAACACTAAAATAGACAAGTGATCCTAGCTATGAAACAGGACTGGAGGAAGAACGCAGTCTTTAAGAGATTAAGTAAACTGCCCAAGATTACAAAGCAGAGCAATGGCATAGTTTGGCTTTGAACCCATGTTTCTCGTATTCAGCTCAAACAATCTAGCCAGAGAATTGTGTTTCAGCAGACACTTAGGAGAGCTGTTCAGGTTCTTCCAGCTAAGAATCTTGCACTACAACATCCTCTTTTTTTTCCTTGCAAAATTTACATATATATATATATATATATATATATATATATATATATATAATATAATATATATATAATGACTCTCACACTCCACACTGACCTCACCAAATAATAGAAAATTCCCCTCACTTGCTAGACTTCACAATCCTGAAAACAACAGTATGATATTCAGTAGTGTCATTATCCAGACATCAAGGGACAAAAAGGAAACAATGACCTCCGCACAGAAACATTTCAGAGGGAGCTGGATTCCCACATGTGGTTTGGGATACTAATTTTAAATTCATACCTGGGATATTTTGTGAGCATTTCTCATTAGACAAATAATCACTATAGATTTTATAACTCTGCAGTACTGCTATTCAACAGATGACTGTTTAACAGACCAGTGTGAACTACTTTCTTTAGCGCAGTCTGTTAACAATGGCATACAAAAAGGAAAATTGAGATCCAGCTGAGTGGTTGTTTGAATGGCCTGTGGTGGGTTTGTCACAAGCTATTTGCTGCTCACATGGGAAATCAATTTCAATATGTAGCGGTGAGCTTCACTATTTCTCTATCACTAAGGAGCACAGGCAGTTCTTATATGTTAAGCACATTCAAAAAATTTAATCCAACTGCCAGTCTGGCACTAATCTCATTCACAGAAATGCTCATGCCCCAGACAGTTGAGACCATTCCAGATCAGGGTCATCCAAGTAGGCTATATATTTGCTCTTGGGTTGAAATAGCATGGTAATGGATATTTCAGTTTAAACTTTATTATTTCAGTAGCACTGTTAGGAAGGACTTAATATGGATTCAGGAGATTTGGGTTCATCATCTGCTTCTGCAACAAGAATTCACGTGACCTTGAACAAGTCAAATAGTTAATTTTGTTATCTAGGAAATGGAAGTGTGGCTTTAAAATCTAAAGATCAACATCGAAGAGAGACTAAATTTATTTTAAACTGACTTTTTCCCCCATGAAGTCTTGTGCTAGTTCTAGTGTCCTTACTAATTATTTATTTAAACTTCTCAAAAAATAGGCTGGTGAAAATCTTTATGGAATTTAACAGAAACTAATACTTCTTTTGTATTTCCATAGAAGCATAATGTAGTTGAAAAGTACTCTTCTTTTGGTTGCAAGTGGAGATTTATTTTTTTCCCCTGTCCAAAATACAACCAAATCAGTTTACTCTCTCCACAGTGTGGACAGCCTGCATTTGAATTGTGAATTTTGCACACCCATTTTAACAACATTCAAGCACTGAGAGTTAGCCAGGATGATGCACTTCAAGATACGCTCTGTTCTTACCAGTGGTGAGTTATAATTCAGCTTTATTTCCTATCCTGGGATGTAAGTGTACTGATATTTAGTAGGGAAAAAAAAAAAAGTCATAAAATGAGGTAGCACTGACACTCTCTTTGCTGGAATGTGGACAGATCCTGGGCTTAATTTTAAAGGGTGGCTTCGCAAGATTCTACTGTAATCTACACAAAATGTATAAAACACGAACCATTTCCAGAATAAGGCCACTAATTTTGCCATTGGCAATTAACAGTGAGAAACAGCAGTTAAAAGCAAAAACACTCACTTGATTACAGAGGTGTTTTTGAGGCAATAAACTGTGGGAAGAAGTATAAACACACAGTCCTCTCATCCCTCCTCTTTCTTTTCCAGTATGAGTTTAGGTGTCTCTGCTTCCTGTATGTACTATTCCCCGAGGAGAAATTTCAGTCTGTTTTCTTAGTGGGGAATCCAAACAAGTCCATGCTACATTTGAAGATGGGGACAGCACTGTAGAACAGTAGGATTACAAGTTTCCCATGAGTCATAGTCATGACAGTCTGATGTCCAGATGCCCAGATTCGATACCAGGGCTTCTCTTCTCTGCAATGGCTGGGCACAACATGTTGTTCAGATTCACTTCTGTGACCTAGGAAAGGGACAACAAATTTATAAATTAGTAATATTTTGGGTTGCAATGCTTCAGAGACCTAAAATGGTAATTTTCAAATTACCATAGTAATCAAAAGTGTTTAGCTGGCAATCCTTTGTTCAGCATCAATTGGCCAGCTTTCAGAAGGAAAGCAGATCTGAATGCAGTTGTGCATTTAAGAGATGGATTTATATGGGTGCATAGCTGATTTATGGAAGGTTTTACCACTACTTGTGAAATATGAGGTACAAATGGCCATTAGGACATGCGATTAAAAATTTGTATTCAAGTAATTTTATCCATGTGAATCTGGACACTTTGAAAAACTAGTCAGTGTTTTTATTTTGAATGCACTTGCAAACTATCTGTTTATTAACACACATTTACTTACCAATCCCAGAATCTGCAAGATGCTAAAATGGTATACAAACATAAGCCCAGTAGACAGAAGAGCCCACCAGAAACTGGAGAGTGGTTCTGGAGTGTAGACACCTTGAAAAGAAAGGAATACATTAGTATTCAGCTGAATTACTGTGTCCAAACACTCATGGAAAATCCTCTTTTCTCCTCTAGATGTTGGGGTATCTGGTTTTAGCTGATAACCTAGAGACTCCTGTTATAGTAATTAATATTTGAGAGCCTTATTTCTTACCTGCAGCATCCGGATCAGTTTCTTCCCTCCTTCTGCTCCAACATTAAAATGTACAATATATTAGCTCAGTAAGCTTGCCTATTTTCCACCAACACCAGTGATTTTTACCTCATTTACCTAATTTTTCCTTCTAACACAGAAGTACTAAATGTATCTAAAATACTGTAACAGCATACAATGGAGTCTTCGAAATCAGGTTATTTTTGTACTCAAACACCTGCTTGTTATGGGAGCTATGACTTTAGCATGTACAGAACTAACCCAGGCAGTGGCAATTACTGCACAGTGCTGCATTAGAGTGTAGCTTGATGGCCATTTCCTCCTATTTCATCGTTGGTTGACATCTATTCAAGTAGTTTGCACTGATAGTGCATAGAAACAGAAAACCTTTATAAAGTAGTCAATCCATTAGTGACAGACCGTGCTCTTAAGTGAAAATTGCTGTGGAGATACTCTCAAATATACAGTATAAGCAATTAATTTTATATTCAGTAGACACCACAGATGCCTCAGTATTTCAGGGCTCTCCTCCTGCAAACGAGTTTTGGCAATTTAGTGAAAAAACACAATGTCACATGATGTAGAGTTCACCAAAGAAGTAATAATACTCTAATAAAAGTACCCTTAGATGCAAGGCTATTTTTAGAATTAAGTATTCAAACATATGGCGAGAACAGAAACAGTTTACAGAGTTGTCAAAGTCTTACTAGCAGACATGTTAATAAGATATGGGGAAAAATATTGCTTTCCTTATGACTTTAATAACCTAGGGGGACACACACACACAAAAAGGCACACTGTCATGGTGCTCAGGCTCTGTAAAAAGTTGTATACTTTCAGACAATTGTAAAAAAAAAAATACTGTCATTTTTATCTGCCTTTGCCTGCTCTCTGCCCTGTTAGATATTATCAAATGTTGATAGTTATATTCATTACTCAAAGGATGCCTTATAGCAGAGACAGGCTATACTGATATTACCCTTCACTAGCTAGCACATTCAGCAATAACCATAAAGATTCAATAGACTTCAGCATAGGCTGTACAAGCCTATTGGGACTGAGAATAACTATGTACATGTGTAGGTAGCTATGACAGTACTCACTAGACTAAAGCTGGTATGAGTATGCCCATGTACAGTATCTTATGAAGATAAAGGCAAAATAACTCCTTTTACCTGCTTCACCACACCACCATTTAGTCATGCATGCTCTCTGTTTTTAAATCACCAGAGGACTGCTTTCTCAATCCTTATTGCCCTTTTACAATTCTTTTCTGCATTTATTTTTCTATAATTTTGGCTGTCATGCCAGGTAGCTACAGTAAAATCAATGTAATTTAAATGGAAATTTCTGAAAGTTACAATATTCTTCCCAAAACTACCTACACTTTGCATTCTAAAGCAGTAGAGCTATCCCTTATCCACTGAAAATAACATAGCGGCTCTGTTCCTAGTCAACAGAGAGCAAGAAGTTGGTTGTATACTTGAATGACAGCAGCGCATATGCACCCCGTATGTCACTCTCACTGTGACTTTAATAAGCAACAACATTGTTGTAATTTTACCCAAAATACAATTGCACACCATGCTTTAGTAAGCAAACTGTGGCTTGATGCAACCATGACAAATATGAGCTTCTGTGAAAGCGTAAGACAGCTTATAGGATTTCTTTTCCAGTGGCTGGATGAAGATCAGAGGAAGCGTCTGAACTACAAGCAAAATCCAAACTTAAAAGTGAAGTTGATACGAATAATGGAGTCCTCTATAGTTAAAGGGAGAAAATTCAGACTAGTCTAATACTTTCTAACATACTTAGCAAGTATGCTCTAAGAACTGAGGGGTATCCTATTTACAAACCAGTACAGAAAGCTTCACTTAAATAGCAATGGTATTAGTAAAACTCCACTACCTGAAAACATCAGTAAGATGGCAGATACATGACACCACCTTGCCTATGGTTTTTCATTATAGATAGGAAGAGAGGAAGCAAGTAGCCTTGGTGTCAGAGTTTAAGTGACCACAGCTCTATTACCAAAGTACCAACTTTAAGTGACCTGGTCAAGCTATACATAAACTTTTTGTGCTGCCTCCCTAGCTGTAAAGAAAATGTCATTTGACTTGCAAAGTTTTTCACTGTTGTCTTTGCAATTTTAAGTGCATTTTTAACCTAGATGCAATACACAAAATAATATTTAAATAAGTTAAGCTCTCTAAAACAGCTCCCAGGAACTGGTAGAGTAGTGCTATACCATATTTGTATTCACCTGAACTCACCCGGTTGACATTTACTTATGTTATTTCAGAAGTATTGTATAAAGCCTGAGAACAGATGGTACTAGACTAAAGAGATGAACATTCAGAAAAGCTAGAATTCAGAGACCTTGATATCTGGGGGACAACTTAGAGGCCTACATTGTTTCACTAGGCAACATGTAAAACACTAAAATAGACAAGTGATCCTAGCTATGAAACAGGACTGGAGGAAGAACGCAGTCTTTAAGAGATTAAGTAAACTGCCCAAGATTACAAAGCAGAGCAATGGCATAGTTTGGCTTTGAACCCATGTTTCTCGTATTCAGCTCAAACAATCTAGCCAGAGAATTGTGTTTCAGCAGACACTTAGGAGAGCTGTTCAGGTTCTTCCAGCTAAGAATCTTGCACTACAACATCCTCTTTTTTTTCCTTGCAAAATTTACATATATATATATATATATATATATATATATATATATATATATATATAAATATAATATATATATAATGACTCTCACACTCCACACTGACCTCACCAAATAATAGAAAATTCCCCTCACTTGCTAGACTTCACAATCCTGAAAACAACAGTATGATATTCAGTAGTGTCATTATCCAGACATCAAGGGACAAAAAGGAAACAATGACCTCCGCACAGAAACATTTCAGAGGGAGCTGGATTCCCACATGTGGTTTGGGATACTAATTTTAAATTCATACCTGGGATATTTTGTGAGCATTTCTCATTAGACAAATAATCACTATAGATTTTATAACTCTGCAGTACTGCTATTCAACAGATGACTGTTTAACAGACCAGTGTGAACTACTTTCTTTAGCGCAGTCTGTTAACAATGGCATACAAAAAGGAAAATTGAGATCCAGCTGAGTGGTTGTTTGAATGGCCTGTGGTGGGTTTGTCACAAGCTATTTGCTGCTCACATGGGAAATCAATTTCAATATGTAGCGGTGAGCTTCACTATCTCTCTATCACTAAGGAGCACAGGCAGTTCTTATATGTTAAGCACATTCAAAAAATTTAATCCAACTGCCAGTCTGGCACTAATCTCATTCACAGAAATGCTCATGCCCCAGACAGTTGAGACCATTCCAGATCAGGGTCATCCAAGTAGGCTATATATTTGCTCTTGGGTTGAAATAGCATGGTAATGGATATTTCAGTTTAAACTTTATTATTTCAGTAGCACTGTTAGGAAGGACTTAATATGGATTCAGGAGATTTGGGTTCATCATCTGCTTCTGCAACAAGAATTCACGTGACCTTGAACAAGTCAAATAGTTAATTTTGTTATCTAGGAAATGGAAGTGTGGCTTTAAAATCTAAAGATCAACATCGAAGAGAGACTAAATTTATTTTAAACTGACTTTTTCCCCCATGAAGTCTTGTGCTAGTTCTAGTGTCCTTACTAATTATTTATTTAAACTTCTCAAAAAATAGGCTGGTGAAAATCTTTATGGAATTTAACAGAAACTAATACTTCTTTTGTATTTCCATAGAAGCATAATGTAGTTGAAAAGTACTCTTCTTTTGGTTGCAAGTGGAGATTTATTTTTTTCCCCTGTCCAAAATACAACCAAATCAGTTTACTCTCTCCACAGTGTGGACAGCCTGCATTTGAATTGTGAATTTTGCACACCCATTTTAACAACATTCAAGCACTGAGAGTTAGCCAGGATGATGCACTTCAAGATACGCTCTGTTCTTACCAGTGGTGAGTTATAATTCAGCTTTATTTCCTATCCTGGGATGTAAGTGTACTGATATTTAGTAGGGAAAAAAAAAAAAGTCATAAAATGAGGTAGCACTGACACTCTCTTTGCTGGAATGTGGACAGATCCTGGGCTTAATTTTAAAGGGTGGCTTCGCAAGATTCTACTGTAATCTACACAAAATGTATAAAACACGAACCATTTCCAGAATAAGGCCACTAATTTTGCCATTGGCAATTAACAGTGAGAAACAGCAGTTAAAAGCAAAAACACTCACTTGATTACAGAGGTGTTTTTGAGGCAATAAACTGTGGGAAGAAGTATAAACACACAGTCCTCTCATCCCTCCTCTTTCTTTTCCAGTATGAGTTTAGGTGTCTCTGCTTCCTGTATGTACTATTCCCCGAGGAGAAATTTCAGTCTGTTTTCTTAGTGGGGAATCCAAACAAGTCCATGCTACATTTGAAGATGGGGACAGCACTGTAGAACAGTAGGATTACAAGTTTCCCATGAGTCATAGTCATGACAGTCTGATGTCCAGATGCCCAGATTCGATACCAGGGCTTCTCTTCTCTGCAATGGCTGGGCACAACATGTTGTTCAGATTCACTTCTGTGACCTAGGAAAGGGACAACAAATTTATAAATTAGTAATATTTTGGGTTGCAATGCTTCAGAGACCTAAAATGGTAATTTTCAAATTACCATAGTAATCAAAAGTGTTTAGCTGGCAATCCTTTGTTCAGCATCAATTGGCCAGCTTTCAGAAGGAAAGCAGATCTGAATGCAGTTGTGCATTTAAGAGATGGATTTATATGGGTGCATAGCTGATTTATGGAAGGTTTTACCACTACTTGTGAAATATGAGGTACAAATGGCCATTAGGACATGCGATTAAAAATTTGTATTCAAGTAATTTTATCCATGTGAATCTGGACACTTTGAAAAACTAGTCAGTGTTTTTATTTTGAATGCACTTGCAAACTATCTGTTTATTAACACACATTTACTTACCAATCCCAGAATCTGCAAGATGCTAAAATGGTATACAAACATAAGCCCAGTAGACAGAAGAGCCCACCAGAAACTGGAGAGTGGTTCTGGAGTGTAGACACCTTGAAAAGAAAGGAATACATTAGTATTCAGCTGAATTACTGTGTCCAAACACTCATGGAAAATCCTCTTTTCTCCTCTAGATGTTGGGGTATCTGGTTTTAGCTGATAACCTAGAGACTCCTGTTATAGTAATTAATATTTGAGAGCCTTATTTCTTACCTGCAGCATCCGGATCAGTTTCTTCCCTCCTTCTGCTCCAACATTAAAATGTACAATATATTAGCTCAGTAAGCTTGCCTATTTTCCACCAACACCAGTGATTTTTACCTCATTTACCTAATTTTTCCTTCTAACACAGAAGTACTAAATGTATCTAAAATACTGTAACAGCATACAATGGAGTCTTCGAAATCAGGTTATTTTTGTACTCAAACACCTGCTTGTTATGGGAGCTATGACTTTAGCATGTACAGAACTAACCCAGGCAGTGGCAATTACTGCACAGTGCTGCATTAGAGTGTAGCTTGATGGCCATTTCCTCCTATTTCATCGTTGGTTGACATCTATTCAAGTAGTTTGCACTGATAGTGCATAGAAACAGAAAACCTTTATAAAGTAGTCAATCCATTAGTGACAGACCGTGCTCTTAAGTGAAAATTGCTGTGGAGATACTCTCAAATATACAGTATAAGCAATTAATTTTATATTCAGTAGACACCACAGATGCCTCAGTATTTCAGGGCTCTCCTCCTGCAAACGAGTTTTGGCAATTTAGTGAAAAAACACAATGTCACATGATGTAGAGTTCACCAAAGAAGTAATAATACTCTAATAAAAGTACCCTTAGATGCAAGGCTATTTTTAGAATTAAGTATTCAAACATATGGCGAGAACAGAAACAGTTTACAGAGTTGTCAAAGTCTTACTAGCAGACATGTTAATAAGATATGGGGAAAAATATTGCTTTCCTTATGACTTTAATAACCTAGGGGGACACACACACACAAAAAGGCACACTGTCATGGTGCTCAGGCTCTGTAAAAAGTTGTATACTTTCAGACAATTGTAAAAAAAAAAATACTGTCATTTTTATCTGCCTTTGCCTGCTCTCTGCCCTGTTAGATATTATCAAATGTTGATAGTTATATTCATTACTCAAAGGATGCCTTATAGCAGAGACAGGCTATACTGATATTACCCTTCACTAGCTAGCACATTCAGCAATAACCATAAAGATTCAATAGACTTCAGCATAGGCTGTACAAGCCTATTGGGACTGAGAATAACTATGTACATGTGTAGGTAGCTATGACAGTACTCACTAGACTAAAGCTGGTATGAGTATGCCCATGTACAGTATCTTATGAAGATAAAGGCAAAATAACTCCTTTTACCTGCTTCACCACACCACCATTTAGTCATGCATGCTCTCTGTTTTTAAATCACCAGAGGACTGCTTTCTCAATCCTTATTGCCCTTTTACAATTCTTTTCTGCATTTATTTTTCTATAATTTTGGCTGTCATGCCAGGTAGCTACAGTAAAATCAATGTAATTTAAATGGAAATTTCTGAAAGTTACAATATTCTTCCCAAAACTACCTACACTTTGCATTCTAAAGCAGTAGAGCTATCCCTTATCCACTGAAAATAACATAGCGGCTCTGTTCCTAGTCAACAGAGAGCAAGAAGTTGGTTGTATACTTGAATGACAGCAGCGCATATGCACCCCGTATGTCACTCTCACTGTGACTTTAATAAGCAACAACATTGTTGTAATTTTACCCAAAATACAATTGCACACCATGCTTTAGTAAGCAAACTGTGGCTTGATGCAACCATGACAAATATGAGCTTCTGTGAAAGCGTAAGACAGCTTATAGGATTTCTTTTCCAGTGGCTGGATGAAGATCAGAGGAAGCGTCTGAACTACAAGCAAAATCCAAACTTAAAAGTGAAGTTGATACGAATAATGGAGTCCTCTATAGTTAAAGGGAGAAAATTCAGACTAGTCTAATACTTTCTAACATACTTAGCAAGTATGCTCTAAGAACTGAGGGGTATCCTATTTACAAACCAGTACAGAAAGCTTCACTTAAATAGCAATGGTATTAGTTAAACTCCACTACCTGAAAACATCAGTAAGATGGCAGATACATGACACCACCTTGCCTATGGTTTTTCATTATAGATAGGAAGAGAGGAAGCAAGTAGCCTTGGTGTCAGAGTTTAAGTGACCACAGCTCTATTACCAAAGTACCAACTTTAAGTGACCTGGTCAAGCTATACATAAACTTTTTGTGCTGCCTCCCTAGCTGTAAAGAAAATGTCATTTGACTTGCAAAGTTTTTCACTGTTGTCTTTGCAATTTTAAGTGCATTTTTAACCTAGATGCAATACACAAAATAATATTTAAATAAGTTAAGCTCTCTAAAACAGCTCCCAGGAACTGGTAGAGTAGTGCTATACCATATTTGTATTCACCTGAACTCACCCGGTTGACATTTACTTATGTTATTTCAGAAGTATTGTATAAAGCCTGAGAACAGATGGTACTAGACTAAAGAGATGAACATTCAGAAAAGCTAGAATTCAGAGACCTTGATATCTGGGGGACAACTTAGAGGCCTACATTGTTTCACTAGGCAACATGTAAAACACTAAAATAGACAAGTGATCCTAGCTATGAAACAGGACTGGAGGAAGAACGCAGTCTTTAAGAGATTAAGTAAACTGCCCAAGATTACAAAGCAGAGCAATGGCATAGTTTGGCTTTGAACCCATGTTTCTCGTATTCAGCTCAAACAATCTAGCCAGAGAATTGTGTTTCAGCAGACACTTAGGAGAGCTGTTCAGGTTCTTCCAGCTAAGAATCTTGCACTACAACATCCTCTTTTTTTTCCTTGCAAAATTTACATATATATATATATATATATATATATATATATATATAAATATAATATATATATAATGACTCTCACACTCCACACTGACCTCACCAAATAATAGAAAATTCCCCTCACTTGCTAGACTTCACAATCCTGAAAACAACAGTATGATATTCAGTAGTGTCATTATCCAGACATCAAGGGACAAAAAGGAAACAATGACCTCCGCACAGAAACATTTCAGAGGGAGCTGGATTCCCACATGTGGTTTGGGATACTAATTTTAAATTCATACCTGGGATATTTTGTGAGCATTTCTCATTAGACAAATAATCACTATAGATTTTATAACTCTGCAGTACTGCTATTCAACAGATGACTGTTTAACAGACCAGTGTGAACTACTTTCTTTAGCGCAGTCTGTTAACAATGGCATACAAAAAGGAAAATTGAGATCCAGCTGAGTGGTTGTTTGAATGGCCTGTGGTGGGTTTGTCACAAGCTATTTGCTGCTCACATGGGAAATCAATTTCAATATGTAGCGGTGAGCTTCACTATTTCTCTATCACTAAGGAGCACAGGCAGTTCTTATATGTTAAGCACATTCAAAAAATTTAATCCAACTGCCAGTCTGGCACTAATCTCATTCGCAGAAATGCTCATGCCCCAGACAGTTGAGACCATTCCAGATCAGGGTCATCCAAGTAGGCTATATATTTGCTCTTGGGTTGAAATAGCATGGTAATGGATATTTCAGTTTAAACTTTATTATTTCAGTAGCACTGTTAGGAAGGACTTAATATGGATTCAGGAGATTTGGGTTCATCATCTGCTTCTGCAACAAGAATTCACGTGACCTTGAACAAGTCAAATAGTTAATTTTGTTATCTAGGAAATGGAAGTGTGGCTTTAAAATCTAAAGATCAACATCGAAGAGAGACTAAATTTATTTTAAACTGACTTTTTCCCCCATGAAGTCTTGTGCTAGTTCTAGTGTCCTTACTAATTATTTATTTAAACTTCTCAAAAAATAGGCTGGTGAAAATCTTTATGGAATTTAACAGAAACTAATACTTCTTTTGTATTTCCATAGAAGCATAATGTAGTTGAAAAGTACTCTTCTTTTGGTTGCAAGTGGAGATTTATTTTTTTCCCCTGTCCAAAATACAACCAAATCAGTTTACTCTCTCCACAGTGTGGACAGCCTGCATTTGAATTGTGAATTTTGCACACCCATTTTAACAACATTCAAGCACTGAGAGTTAGCCAGGATGATGCACTTCAAGATACGCTCTGTTCTTACCAGTGGTGAGTTATAATTCAGCTTTATTTCCTATCCTGGGATGTAAGTGTACTGATATTTAGTAGGAAAAAAAAAAAAAGTCATAAAATGAGGTAGCACTGACACTCTCTTTGCTGGAATGTGGACAGATCCTGGGCTTAATTTTAAAGGGTGGCTTCGCAAGATTCTACTGTAATCTACACAAAATGTATAAAACACGAACCATTTCCAGAATAAGGCCACTAATTTTGCCATTGGCAATTAACAGTGAGAAACAGCAGTTAAAAGCAAAAACACTCACTTGATTACAGAGGTGTTTTTGAGGCAATAAACTGTGGGAAGAAGTATAAACACACAGTCCTCTCATCCCTCCTCTTTCTTTTCCAGTATGAGTTTAGGTGTCTCTGCTTCCTGTATGTACTATTCCCCGAGGAGAAATTTCAGTCTGTTTTCTTAGTGGGGAATCCAAACAAGTCCATGCTACATTTGAAGATGGGGACAGCACTGTAGAACAGTAGGATTACAAGTTTCCCATGAGTCATAGTCATGACAGTCTGATGTCCAGATGCCCAGATTCGATACCAGGGCTTCTCTTCTCTGCAATGGCTGGGCACAACATGTTGTTCAGATTCACTTCTGTGACCTAGGAAAGGGACAACAAATTTATAAATTAGTAATATTTTGGGTTGCAATGCTTCAGAGACCTAAAATGGTAATTTTCAAATTACCATAGTAATCAAAAGTGTTTAGCTGGCAATCCTTTGTTCAGCATCAATTGGCCAGCTTTCAGAAGGAAAGCAGATCTGAATGCAGTTGTGCATTTAAGAGATGGATTTATATGGGTGCATAGCTGATTTATGGAAGGTTTTACCACTACTTGTGAAATATGAGGTACAAATGGCCATTAGGACATGCGATTAAAAATTTGTATTCAAGTAATTTTATCCATGTGAATCTGGACACTTTGAAAAACTAGTCAGTGTTTTTATTTTGAATGCACTTGCAAACTATCTGTTTATTAACACACATTTACTTACCAATCCCAGAATCTGCAAGATGCTAAAATGGTATACAAACATAAGCCCAGTAGACAGAAGAGCCCACCAGAAACTGGAGAGTGGTTCTGGAGTGTAGACACCTTGAAAAGAAAGGAATACATTAGTATTCAGCTGAATTACTGTGTCCAAACACTCATGGAAAATCCTCTTTTCTCCTCTAGATGTTGGGGTATCTGGTTTTAGCTGATAACCTAGAGACTCCTGTTATAGTAATTAATATTTGAGAGCCTTATTTCTTACCTGCAGCATCCGGATCAGTTTCTTCCCTCCTTCTGCTCCAACATTAAAATGTACAATATATTAGCTCAGTAAGCTTGCCTATTTTCCACCAACACCAGTGATTTTTACCTCATTTACCTAATTTTTCCTTCTAACACAGAAGTACTAAATGTATCTAAAATACTGTAACAGCATACAATGGAGTCTTCGAAATCAGGTTATTTTTGTACTCAAACACCTGCTTGTTATGGGAGCTATGACTTTAGCATGTACAGAACTAACCCAGGCAGTGGCAATTACTGCACAGTGCTGCATTAGAGTGTAGCTTGATGGCCATTTCCTCCTATTTCATCGTTGGTTGACATCTATTCAAGTAGTTTGCACTGATAGTGCATAGAAACAGAAAACCTTTATAAAGTAGTCAATCCATTAGTGACAGACCGTGCTCTTAAGTGAAAATTGCTGTGGAGATACTCTCAAATATACAGTATAAGCAATTAATTTTATATTCAGTAGACACCACAGATGCCTCAGTATTTCAGGGCTCTCCTCCTGAAAACGAGTTTTGGCAATTTAGTGAAAAAACACAATGTCACATGATGTAGAGTTCACCAAAGAAGTAATAATACTCTAATAAAAGTACCCTTAGATGCAAGGCTATTTTTAGAATTAAGTATTCAAACATATGGCGAGAACAGAAACAGTTTACAGAGTTGTCAAAGTCTTACTAGCAGACATGTTAATAAGATATGGGGAAAAATATTGCTTTCCTTATGACTTTAATAACCTAGGGGGACACACACACACAAAAAGGCACACTGTCATGGTGCTCAGGCTCTGTAAAAAGTTGTATACTTTCAGACAATTGTAAAAAAAAAAATACTGTCATTTTTATCTGCCTTTGCCTGCTCTCTGCCCTGTTAGATATTATCAAATGTTGATAGTTATATTCATTACTCAAAGGATGCCTTATAGCAGAGACAGGCTATACTGATATTACCCTTCACTAGCTAGCACATTCAGCAATAACCATAAAGATTCAATAGACTTCAGCATAGGCTGTACAAGCCTATTGGGACTGAGAATAACTATGTACATGTGTAGGTAGCTATGACAGTACTCACTAGACTAAAGCTGGTATGAGTATGCCCATGTACAGTATCTTATGAAGATAAAGGCAAAATAACTCCTTTTACCTGCTTCACCACACCACCATTTAGTCATGCATGCTCTCTGTTTTTAAATCACCAGAGGACTGCTTTCTCAATCCTTATTGCCCTTTTACAATTCTTTTCTGCATTTATTTTTCTATAATTTTGGCTGTCATGCCAGGTAGCTACAGTAAAATCAATGTAATTTAAATGGAAATTTCTGAAAGTTACAATATTCTTCCCAAAACTACCTACACTTTGCATTCTAAAGCAGTAGAGCTATCCCTTATCCACTGAAAATAACATAGCGGCTCTGTTCCTAGTCAACAGAGAGCAAGAAGTTGGTTGTATACTTGAATGACAGCAGCGCATATGCACCCCGTATGTCACTCTCACTGTGACTTTAATAAGCAACAACATTGTTGTAATTTTACCCAAAATACAATTGCACACCATGCTTTAGTAAGCAAACTGTGGCTTGATGCAACCATGACAAATATGAGCTTCTGTGAAAGCGTAAGACAGCTTATAGGATTTCTTTTCCAGTGGCTGGATGAAGATCAGAGGAAGCGTCTGAACTACAAGCAAAATCCAAACTTAAAAGTGAAGTTGATACGAATAATGGAGTCCTCTATAGTTAAAGGGAGAAAATTCAGACTAGTCTAATACTTTCTAACATACTTAGCAAGTATGCTCTAAGAACTGAGGGGTATCCTATTTACAAACCAGTACAGAAAGCTTCACTTAAATAGCAATGGTATTAGTTAAACTCCACTACCTGAAAACATCAGTAAGATGGCAGATACATGACACCACCTTGCCTATGGTTTTTCATTATAGATAGGAAGAGAGGAAGCAAGTAGCCTTGGTGTCAGAGTTTAAGTGACCACAGCTCTATTACCAAAGTACCAACTTTAAGTGACCTGGTCAAGCTATACATAAACTTTTTGTGCTGCCTCCCTAGCTGTAAAGAAAATGTCATTTGACTTGCAAAGTTTTTCACTGTTGTCTTTGCAATTTTAAGTGCATTTTTAACCTAGATGCAATACACAAAATAATATTTAAATAAGTTAAGCTCTCTAAAACAGCTCCCAGGAACTGGTAGAGTAGTGCTATACCATATTTGTATTCACCTGAACTCACCCGGTTGACATTTACTTATGTTATTTCAGAAGTATTGTATAAAGCCTGAGAACAGATGGTACTAGACTAAAGAGATGAACATTCAGAAAAGCTAGAATTCAGAGACCTTGATATCTGGGGGACAACTTAGAGGCCTACATTGTTTCACTAGGCAACATGTAAAACACTAAAATAGACAAGTGATCCTAGCTATGAAACAGGACTGGAGGAAGAACGCAGTCTTTAAGAGATTAAGTAAACTGCCCAAGATTACAAAGCAGAGCAATGGCATAGTTTGGCTTTGAACCCATGTTTCTCGTATTCAGCTCAAACAATCTAGCCAGAGAATTGTGTTTCAGCAGACACTTAGGAGAGCTGTTCAGGTTCTTCCAGCTAAGAATCTTGCACTACAACATCCTCTTTTTTTTCCTTGCAAAATTTACATATATATATATATATATATATATATATATATATAAAAATATAATATATATATAATGACTCTCACACTCCACACTGACCTCACCAAATAATAGAAAATTCCCCTCACTTGCTAGACTTCACAATCCTGAAAACAACAGTATGATATTCAGTAGTGTCATTATCCAGACATCAAGGGACAAAAAGGAAACAATGACCTCCGCACAGAAACATTTCAGAGGGAGCTGGATTCCCACATGTGGTTTGGGATACTAATTTTAAATTCATACCTGGGATATTTTGTGAGCATTTCTCATTAGACAAATAATCACTATAGATTTTATAACTCTGCAGTACTGCTATTCAACAGATGACTGTTTAACAGACCAGTGTGAACTACTTTCTTTAGCGCAGTCTGTTAACAATGGCATACAAAAAGGAAAATTGAGATCCAGCTGAGTGGTTGTTTGAATGGCCTGTGGTGGGTTTGTCACAAGCTATTTGCTGCTCACATGGGAAATCAATTTCAATATGTAGCGGTGAGCTTCACTATTTCTCTATCACTAAGGAGCACAGGCAGTTCTTATATGTTAAGCACATTCAAAAAATTTAATCCAACTGCCAGTCTGGCACTAATCTCATTCGCAGAAATGCTCATGCCCCAGACAGTTGAGACCATTCCAGATCAGGGTCATCCAAGTAGGCTATATATTTGCTCTTGGGTTGAAATAGCATGGTAATGGATATTTCAGTTTAAACTTTATTATTTCAGTAGCACTGTTAGGAAGGACTTAATATGGATTCAGGAGATTTGGGTTCATCATCTGCTTCTGCAACAAGAATTCACGTGACCTTGAACAAGTCAAATAGTTAATTTTGTTATCTAGGAAATGGAAGTGTGGCTTTAAAATCTAAAGATCAACATCGAAGAGAGACTAAATTTATTTTAAACTGACTTTTTCCCCCATGAAGTCTTGTGCTAGTTCTAGTGTCCTTACTAATTATTTATTTAAACTTCTCAAAAAATAGGCTGGTGAAAATCTTTATGGAATTTAACAGAAACTAATACTTCTTTTGTATTTCCATAGAAGCATAATGTAGTTGAAAAGTACTCTTCTTTTGGTTGCAAGTGGAGATTTATTTTTTTCCCCTGTCCAAAATACAACCAAATCAGTTTACTCTCTCCACAGTGTGGACAGCCTGCATTTGAATTGTGAATTTTGCACACCCATTTTAACAACATTCAAGCACTGAGAGTTAGCCAGGATGATGCACTTCAAGATACGCTCTGTTCTTACCAGTGGTGAGTTATAATTCAGCTTTATTTCCTATCCTGGGATGTAAGTGTACTGATATTTAGTAGGAAAAAAAAAAAAAGTCATAAAATGAGGTAGCACTGACACTCTCTTTGCTGGAATGTGGACAGATCCTGGGCTTAATTTTAAAGGGTGGCTTCGCAAGATTCTACTGTAATCTACACAAAATGTATAAAACACGAACCATTTCCAGAATAAGGCCACTAATTTTGCCATTGGCAATTAACAGTGAGAAACAGCAGTTAAAAGCAAAAACACTCACTTGATTACAGAGGTGTTTTTGAGGCAATAAACTGTGGGAAGAAGTATAAACACACAGTCCTCTCATCCCTCCTCTTTCTTTTCCAGTATGAGTTTAGGTGTCTCTGCTTCCTGTATGTACTATTCCCCGAGGAGAAATTTCAGTCTGTTTTCTTAGTGGGGAATCCAAACAAGTCCATGCTACATTTGAAGATGGGGACAGCACTGTAGAACAGTAGGATTACAAGTTTCCCATGAGTCATAGTCATGACAGTCTGATGTCCAGATGCCCAGATTCGATACCAGGGCTTCTCTTCTCTGCAATGGCTGGGCACAACATGTTGTTCAGATTCACTTCTGTGACCTAGGAAAGGGACAACAAATTTATAAATTAGTAATATTTTGGGTTGCAATGCTTCAGAGACCTAAAATGGTAATTTTCAAATTACCATAGTAATCAAAAGTGTTTAGCTGGCAATCCTTTGTTCAGCATCAATTGGCCAGCTTTCAGAAGGAAAGCAGATCTGAATGCAGTTGTGCATTTAAGAGATGGATTTATATGGGTGCATAGCTGATTTATGGAAGGTTTTACCACTACTTGTGAAATATGAGGTACAAATGGCCATTAGGACATGCGATTAAAAATTTGTATTCAAGTAATTTTATCCATGTGAATCTGGACACTTTGAAAAACTAGTCAGTGTTTTTATTTTGAATGCACTTGCAAACTATCTGTTTATTAACACACATTTACTTACCAATCCCAGAATCTGCAAGATGCTAAAATGGTATACAAACATAAGCCCAGTAGACAGAAGAGCCCACCAGAAACTGGAGAGTGGTTCTGGAGTGTAGACACCTTGAAAAGAAAGGAATACATTAGTATTCAGCTGAATTACTGTGTCCAAACACTCATGGAAAATCCTCTTTTCTCCTCTAGATGTTGGGGTATCTGGTTTTAGCTGATAACCTAGAGACTCCTGTTATAGTAATTAATATTTGAGAGCCTTATTTCTTACCTGCAGCATCCGGATCAGTTTCTTCCCTCCTTCTGCTCCAACATTAAAATGTACAATATATTAGCTCAGTAAGCTTGCCTATTTTCCACCAACACCAGTGATTTTTACCTCATTTACCTAATTTTTCCTTCTAACACAGAAGTACTAAATGTATCTAAAATACTGTAACAGCATACAATGGAGTCTTCGAAATCAGGTTATTTTTGTACTCAAACACCTGCTTGTTATGGGAGCTATGACTTTAGCATGTACAGAACTAACCCAGGCAGTGGCAATTACTGCACAGTGCTGCATTAGAGTGTAGCTTGATGGCCATTTCCTCCTATTTCATCGTTGGTTGACATCTATTCAAGTAGTTTGCACTGATAGTGCATAGAAACAGAAAACCTTTATAAAGTAGTCAATCCATTAGTGACAGACCGTGCTCTTAAGTGAAAATTGCTGTGGAGATACTCTCAAATATACAGTATAAGCAATTAATTTTATATTCAGTAGACACCACAGATGCCTCAGTATTTCAGGGCTCTCCTCCTGAAAACGAGTTTTGGCAATTTAGTGAAAAAACACAATGTCACATGATGTAGAGTTCACCAAAGAAGTAATAATACTCTAATAAAAGTACCCTTAGATGCAAGGCTATTTTTAGAATTAAGTATTCAAACATATGGCGAGAACAGAAACAGTTTACAGAGTTGTCAAAGTCTTACTAGCAGACATGTTAATAAGATATGGGGAAAAATATTGCTTTCCTTATGACTTTAATAACCTAGGGGGACACACACACACAAAAAGGCACACTGTCATGGTGCTCAGGCTCTGTAAAAAGTTGTATACTTTCAGACAATTGTAAAAAAAAAAATACTGTCATTTTTATCTGCCTTTGCCTGCTCTCTGCCCTGTTAGATATTATCAAATGTTGATAGTTATATTCATTACTCAAAGGATGCCTTATAGCAGAGACAGGCTATACTGATATTACCCTTCACTAGCTAGCACATTCAGCAATAACCATAAAGATTCAATAGACTTCAGCATAGGCTGTACAAGCCTATTGGGACTGAGAATAACTATGTACATGTGTAGGTAGCTATGACAGTACTCACTAGACTAAAGCTGGTATGAGTATGCCCATGTACAGTATCTTATGAAGATAAAGGCAAAATAACTCCTTTTACCTGCTTCACCACACCACCATTTAGTCATGCATGCTCTCTGTTTTTAAATCACCAGAGGACTGCTTTCTCAATCCTTATTGCCCTTTTACAATTCTTTTCTGCATTTATTTTTCTATAATTTTGGCTGTCATGCCAGGTAGCTACAGTAAAATCAATGTAATTTAAATGGAAATTTCTGAAAGTTACAATATTCTTCCCAAAACTACCTACACTTTGCATTCTAAAGCAGTAGAGCTATCCCTTATCCACTGAAAATAACATAGCGGCTCTGTTCCTAGTCAACAGAGAGCAAGAAGTTGGTTGTATACTTGAATGACAGCAGCGCATATGCACCCCGTATGTCACTCTCACTGTGACTTTAATAAGCAACAACATTGTTGTAATTTTACCCAAAATACAATTGCACACCATGCTTTAGTAAGCAAACTGTGGCTTGATGCAACCATGACAAATATGAGCTTCTGTGAAAGCGTAAGACAGCTTATAGGATTTCTTTTCCAGTGGCTGGATGAAGATCAGAGGAAGCGTCTGAACTACAAGCAAAATCCAAACTTAAAAGTGAAGTTGATACGAATAATGGAGTCCTCTATAGTTAAAGGGAGAAAATTCAGACTAGTCTAATACTTTCTAACATACTTAGCAAGTATGCTCTAAGAACTGAGGGGTATCCTATTTACAAACCAGTACAGAAAGCTTCACTTAAATAGCAATGGTATTAGTTAAACTCCACTACCTGAAAACATCAGTAAGATGGCAGATACATGACACCACCTTGCCTATGGTTTTTCATTATAGATAGGAAGAGAGGAAGCAAGTAGCCTTGGTGTCAGAGTTTAAGTGACCACAGCTCTATTACCAAAGTACCAACTTTAAGTGACCTGGTCAAGCTATACATAAACTTTTTGTGCTGCCTCCCTAGCTGTAAAGAAAATGTCATTTGACTTGCAAAGTTTTTCACTGTTGTCTTTGCAATTTTAAGTGCATTTTTAACCTAGATGCAATACACAAAATAATATTTAAATAAGTTAAGCTCTCTAAAACAGCTCCCAGGAACTGGTAGAGTAGTGCTATACCATATTTGTATTCACCTGAACTCACCCGGTTGACATTTACTTATGTTATTTCAGAAGTATTGTATAAAGCCTGAGAACAGATGGTACTAGACTAAAGAGATGAACATTCAGAAAAGCTAGAATTCAGAGACCTTGATATCTGGGGGACAACTTAGAGGCCTACATTGTTTCACTAGGCAACATGTAAAACACTAAAATAGACAAGTGATCCTAGCTATGAAACAGGACTGGAGGAAGAACGCAGTCTTTAAGAGATTAAGTAAACTGCCCAAGATTACAAAGCAGAGCAATGGCATAGTTTGGCTTTGAACCCATGTTTCTCGTATTCAGCTCAAACAATCTAGCCAGAGAATTGTGTTTCAGCAGACACTTAGGAGAGCTGTTCAGGTTCTTCCAGCTAAGAATCTTGCACTACAACATCCTCTTTTTTTTCCTTGCAAAATTTACATATATATATATATATATATATATATATATATATATATATAAATATAATATATATATAATGACTCTCACACTCCACACTGACCTCACCAAATAATAGAAAATTCCCCTCACTTGCTAGACTTCACAATCCTGAAAACAACAGTATGATATTCAGTAGTGTCATTATCCAGACATCAAGGGACAAAAAGGAAACAATGACCTCCGCACAGAAACATTTCAGAGGGAGCTGGATTCCCACATGTGGTTTGGGATACTAATTTTAAATTCATACCTGGGATATTTTGTGAGCATTTCTCATTAGACAAATAATCACTATAGATTTTATAACTCTGCAGTACTGCTATTCAACAGATGACTGTTTAACAGACCAGTGTGAACTACTTTCTTTAGCGCAGTCTGTTAACAATGGCATACAAAAAGGAAAATTGAGATCCAGCTGAGTGGTTGTTTGAATGGCCTGTGGTGGGTTTGTCACAAGCTATTTGCTGCTCACATGGGAAATCAATTTCAATATGTAGCGGTGAGCTTCACTATTTCTCTATCACTAAGGAGCACAGGCAGTTCTTATATGTTAAGCACATTCAAAAAATTTAATCCAACTGCCAGTCTGGCACTAATCTCATTCGCAGAAATGCTCATGCCCCAGACAGTTGAGACCATTCCAGATCAGGGTCATCCAAGTAGGCTATATATTTGCTCTTGGGTTGAAATAGCATGGTAATGGATATTTCAGTTTAAACTTTATTATTTCAGTAGCACTGTTAGGAAGGACTTAATATGGATTCAGGAGATTTGGGTTCATCATCTGCTTCTGCAACAAGAATTCACGTGACCTTGAACAAGTCAAATAGTTAATTTTGTTATCTAGGAAATGGAAGTGTGGCTTTAAAATCGAAAGATCAACATCGAAGAGAGACTAAATTTATTTTAAACTGACTTTTTCCCCCATGAAGTCTTGTGCTAGTTCTAGTGTCCTTACTAATTATTTATTTAAACTTCTCAAAAAATAGGCTGGTGAAAATCTTTATGGAATTTAACAGAAACTAATACTTCTTTTGTATTTCCATAGAAGCATAATGTAGTTGAAAAGTACTCTTCTTTTGGTTGCAAGTGGAGATTTATTTTTTTCCCCTGTCCAAAATACAACCAAATCAGTTTACTCTCTCCACAGTGTGGACAGCCTGCATTTGAATTGTGAATTTTGCACACCCATTTTAACAACATTCAAGCACTGAGAGTTAGCCAGGATGATGCACTTCAAGATACGCTCTGTTCTTACCAGTGGTGAGTTATAATTCAGCTTTATTTCCTATCCTGGGATGTAAGTGTACTGATATTTAGTAGGAAAAAAAAAAAAGTCATAAAATGAGGTAGCACTGACACTCTCTTTGCTGGAATGTGGACAGATCCTGGGCTTAATTTTAAAGGGTGGCTTCGCAAGATTCTACTGTAATCTACACAAAATGTATAAAACACGAACCATTTCCAGAATAAGGCCACTAATTTTGCCATTGGCAATTAACAGTGAGAAACAGCAGTTAAAAGCAAAAACACTCACTTGATTACAGAGGTGTTTTTGAGGCAATAAACTGTGGGAAGAAGTATAAACACACAGTCCTCTCATCCCTCCTCTTTCTTTTCCAGTATGAGTTTAGGTGTCTCTGCTTCCTGTATGTACTGTTCCCCGAGGAGAAATTTCAGTCTGTTTTCTTAGTGGGGAATCCAAACAAGTCCATGCTACATTTGAAGATGGGGACAGCACTGTAGAACAGTAGGATTACAAGTTTCCCATGAGTCATAGTCATGACAGTCTGATGTCCAGATGCCCAGATTCGATACCAGGGCTTCTCTTCTCTGCAATGGCTGGGCACAACATGTTGTTCAGATTCACTTCTGTGACCTAGGAAAGGGACAACAAATTTATAAATTAGTAATATTTTGGGTTGCAATGCTTCAGAGACCTAAAATGGTAATTTTCAAATTACCATAGTAATCAAAAGTGTTTAGCTGGCAATCCTTTGTTCAGCATCAATTGGCCAGCTTTCAGAAGGAAAGCAGATCTGAATGCAGTTGTGCATTTAAGAGATGGATTTATATGGGTGCATAGCTGATTTATGGAAGGTTTTACCACTACTTGTGAAATATGAGGTACAAATGGCCATTAGGACATGCGATTAAAAATTTGTATTCAAGTAATTTTATCCATGTGAATCTGGACACTTTGAAAAACTAGTCAGTGTTTTTATTTTGAATGCACTTGCAAACTATCTGTTTATTAACACACATTTACTTACCAATCCCAGAATCTGCAAGATGCTAAAATGGTATACAAACATAAGCCCAGTAGACAGAAGAGCCCACCAGAAACTGGAGAGTGGTTCTGGAGTGTAGACACCTTGAAAAGAAAGGAATACATTAGTATTCAGCTGAATTACTGTGTCCAAACACTCATGGAAAATCCTCTTTTCTCCTCTAGATGTTGGGGTATCTGGTTTTAGCTGATAACCTAGAGACTCCTGTTATAGTAATTAATATTTGAGAGCCTTATTTCTTACCTGCAGCATCCGGATCAGTTTCTTCCCTCCTTCTGCTCCAACATTAAAATGTACAATATATTAGCTCAGTAAGCTTGCCTATTTTCCACCAACACCAGTGATTTTTACCTCATTTACCTAATTTTTCCTTCTAACACAGAAGTACTAAATGTATCTAAAATACTGTAACAGCATACAATGGAGTCTTCGAAATCAGGTTATTTTTGTACTCAAACACCTGCTTGTTATGGGAGCTATGACTTTAGCATGTACAGAACTAACCCAGGCAGTGGCAATTACTGCACAGTGCTGCATTAGAGTGTAGCTTGATGGCCATTTCCTCCTATTTCATCGTTGGTTGACATCTATTCAAGTAGTTTGCACTGATAGTGCATAGAAACAGAAAACCTTTATAAAGTAGTCAATCCATTAGTGACAGACCGTGCTCTTAAGTGAAAATTGCTGTGGAGATACTCTCAAATATACAGTATAAGCAATTAATTTTATATTCAGTAGACACCACAGATGCCTCAGTATTTCAGGGCTCTCCTCCTGCAAACGAGTTTTGGCAATTTAGTGAAAAAACACAATGTCACATGATGTAGAGTTCACCAAAGAAGTAATAATACTCTAATAAAAGTACCCTTAGATGCAAGGCTATTTTTAGAATTAAGTATTCAAACATATGGCGAGAACAGAAACAGTTTACAGAGTTGTCAAAGTCTTACTAGCAGACATGTTAATAAGATATGGGGAAAAATATTGCTTTCCTTATGACTTTAATAACCTAGGGGGACACACACACACAAAAAGGCACACTGTCATGGTGCTCAGGCTCTGTAAAAAGTTGTATACTTTCAGACAATTGTAAAAAAAAAAATACTGTCATTTTTATCTGCCTTTGCCTGCTCTCTGCCCTGTTAGATATTATCAAATGTTGATAGTTATATTCATTACTCAAAGGATGCCTTATAGCAGAGACAGGCTATACTGATATTACCCTTCACTAGCTAGCACATTCAGCAATAACCATAAAGATTCAATAGACTTCAGCATAGGCTGTACAAGCCTATTGGGACTGAGAATAACTATGTACATGTGTAGGTAGCTATGACAGTACTCACTAGACTAAAGCTGGTATGAGTATGCCCATGTACAGTATCTTATGAAGATAAAGGCAAAATAACTCCTTTTACCTGCTTCACCACACCACCATTTAGTCATGCATGCTCTCTGTTTTTAAATCACCAGAGGACTGCTTTCTCAATCCTTATTGCCCTTTTACAATTCTTTTCTGCATTTATTTTTCTATAATTTTGGCTGTCATGCCAGGTAGCTACAGTAAAATCAATGTAATTTAAATGGAAATTTCTGAAAGTTACAATATTCTTCCCAAAACTACCTACACTTTGCATTCTAAAGCAGTAGAGCTATCCCTTATCCACTGAAAATAACATAGCGGCTCTGTTCCTAGTCAACAGAGAGCAAGAAGTTGGTTGTATACTTGAATGACAGCAGCGCATATGCACCCCGTATGTCACTCTCACTGTGACTTTAATAAGCAACAACATTGTTGTAATTTTACCCAAAATACAATTGCACACCATGCTTTAGTAAGCAAACTGTGGCTTGATGCAACCATGACAAATATGAGCTTCTGTGAAAGCGTAAGACAGCTTATAGGATTTCTTTTCCAGTGGCTGGATGAAGATCAGAGGAAGCGTCTGAACTACAAGCAAAATCCAAACTTAAAAGTGAAGTTGATACGAATAATGGAGTCCTCTATAGTTAAAGGGAGAAAATTCAGACTAGTCTAATACTTTCTAACATACTTAGCAAGTATGCTCTAAGAACTGAGGGGTATCCTATTTACAAACCAGTACAGAAAGCTTCACTTAAATAGCAATGGTATTAGTTAAACTCCACTACCTGAAAACATCAGTAAGATGGCAGATACATGACACCACCTTGCCTATGGTTTTTCATTATAGATAGGAAGAGAGGAAGCAAGTAGCCTTGGTGTCAGAGTTTAAGTGACCACAGCTCTATTACCAAAGTACCAACTTTAAGTGACCTGGTCAAGCTATACATAAACTTTTTGTGCTGCCTCCCTAGCTGTAAAGAAAATGTCATTTGACTTGCAAAGTTTTTCACTGTTGTCTTTGCAATTTTAAGTGCATTTTTAACCTAGATGCAATACACAAAATAATATTTAAATAAGTTAAGCTCTCTAAAACAGCTCCCAGGAACTGGTAGAGTAGTGCTATACCATATTTGTATTCACCTGAACTCACCCGGTTGACATTTACTTATGTTATTTCAGAAGTATTGTATAAAGCCTGAGAACAGATGGTACTAGACTAAAGAGATGAACATTCAGAAAAGCTAGAATTCAGAGACCTTGATATCTGGGGGACAACTTAGAGGCCTACATTGTTTCACTAGGCAACATGTAAAACACTAAAATAGACAAGTGATCCTAGCTATGAAACAGGACTGGAGGAAGAACGCAGTCTTTAAGAGATTAAGTAAACTGCCCAAGATTACAAAGCAGAGCAATGGCATAGTTTGGCTTTGAACCCATGTTTCTCGTATTCAGCTCAAACAATCTAGCCAGAGAATTGTGTTTCAGCAGACACTTAGGAGAGCTGTTCAGGTTCTTCCAGCTAAGAATCTTGCACTACAACATCCTCTTTTTTTTCCTTGCAAAATTTACATATATATATATATATATATATATATATATATATAAAAATATATATATATATATATAAAAATATAATATATATATAATGACTCTCACACTCCACACTGACCTCACCAAATAATAGAAAATTCCCCTCACTTGCTAGACTTCACAATCCTGAAAACAACAGTATGATATTCAGTAGTGTCATTATCCAGACATCAAGGGACAAAAAGGAAACAATGACCTCCGCACAGAAACATTTCAGAGGGAGCTGGATTCCCACATGTGGTTTGGGATACTAATTTTAAATTCATACCTGGGATATTTTGTGAGCATTTCTCATTAGACAAATAATCACTATAGATTTTATAACTCTGCAGTACTGCTATTCAACAGATGACTGTTTAACAGACCAGTGTGAACTACTTTCTTTAGCGCAGTCTGTTAACAATGGCATACAAAAAGGAAAATTGAGATCCAGCTGAGTGGTTGTTTGAATGGCCTGTGGTGGGTTTGTCACAAGCTATTTGCTGCTCACATGGGAAATCAATTTCAATATGTAGCGGTGAGCTTCACTATCTCTCTATCACTAAGGAGCACAGGCAGTTCTTATATGTTAAGCACATTCAAAAAATTTAATCCAACTGCCAGTCTGGCACTAATCTCATTCGCAGAAATGCTCATGCCCCAGACAGTTGAGACCATTCCAGATCAGGGTCATCCAAGTAGGCTATATATTTGCTCTTGGGTTGAAATAGCATGGTAATGGATATTTCAGTTTAAACTTTATTATTTCAGTAGCACTGTTAGGAAGGACTTAATATGGATTCAGGAGATTTGGGTTCATCATCTGCTTCTGCAACAAGAATTCACGTGACCTTGAACAAGTCAAATAGTTAATTTTGTTATCTAGGAAATGGAAGTGTGGCTTTAAAATCTAAAGATCAACATCGAAGAGAGACTAAATTTATTTTAAACTGACTTTTTCCCCCATGAAGTCTTGTGCTAGTTCTAGTGTCCTTACTAATTATTTATTTAAACTTCTCAAAAAATAGGCTGGTGAAAATCTTTATGGAATTTAACAGAAACTAATACTTCTTTTGTATTTCCATAGAAGCATAATGTAGTTGAAAAGTACTCTTCTTTTGGTTGCAAGTGGAGATTTATTTTTTTCCCCTGTCCAAAATACAACCAAATCAGTTTACTCTCTCCACAGTGTGGACAGCCTGCATTTGAATTGTGAATTTTGCACACCCATTTTAACAACATTCAAGCACTGAGAGTTAGCCAGGATGATGCACTTCAAGATACGCTCTGTTCTTACCAGTGGTGAGTTATAATTCAGCTTTATTTCCTATCCTGGGATGTAAGTGTACTGATATTTAGTAGGAAAAAAAAAAAGTCATAAAATGAGGTAGCACTGACACTCTCTTTGCTGGAATGTGGACAGATCCTGGGCTTAATTTTAAAGGGTGGCTTCGCAAGATTCTACTGTAATCTACACAAAATGTATAAAACACGAACCATTTCCAGAATAAGGCCACTAATTTTGCCATTGGCAATTAACAGTGAGAAACAGCAGTTAAAAGCAAAAACACTCACTTGATTACAGAGGTGTTTTTGAGGCAATAAACTGTGGGAAGAAGTATAAACACACAGTCCTCTCATCCCTCCTCTTTCTTTTCCAGTATGAGTTTAGGTGTCTCTGCTTCCTGTATGTACTATTCCCCGAGGAGAAATTTCAGTCTGTTTTCTTAGTGGGGAATCCAAACAAGTCCATGCTACATTTGAAGATGGGGACAGCACTGTAGAACAGTAGGATTACAAGTTTCCCATGAGTCATAGTCATGACAGTCTGATGTCCAGATGCCCAGATTCGATACCAGGGCTTCTCTTCTCTGCAATGGCTGGGCACAACATGTTGTTCAGATTCACTTCTGTGACCTAGGAAAGGGACAACAAATTTATAAATTAGTAATATTTTGGGTTGCAATGCTTCAGAGACCTAAAATGGTAATTTTCAAATTACCATAGTAATCAAAAGTGTTTAGCTGGCAATCCTTTGTTCAGCATCAATTGGCCAGCTTTCAGAAGGAAAGCAGATCTGAATGCAGTTGTGCATTTAAGAGATGGATTTATATGGGTGCATAGCTGATTTATGGAAGGTTTTACCACTACTTGTGAAATATGAGGTACAAATGGCCATTAGGACATGCGATTAAAAATTTGTATTCAAGTAATTTTATCCATGTGAATCTGGACACTTTGAAAAACTAGTCAGTGTTTTTATTTTGAATGTACTTGCAAACTATCTGTTTATTAACACACATTTACTTACCAATCCCAGAATCTGCAAGATGCTAAAATGGTATACAAACATAAGCCCAGTAGACAGAAGAGCCCACCAGAAACTGGAGAGTGGTTCTGGAGTGTAGACACCTTGAAAAGAAAGGAATACATTAGTATTCAGCTGAATTACTGTGTCCAAACACTCATGGAAAATCCTCTTTTCTCCTCTAGATGTTGGGGTATCTGGTTTTAGCTGATAACCTAGAGACTCCTGTTATAGTAATTAATATTTGAGAGCCTTATTTCTTACCTGCAGCATCCGGATCAGTTTCTTCCCTCCTTCTGCTCCAACATTAAAATGTACAATATATTAGCTCAGTAAGCTTGCCTATTTTCCACCAACACCAGTGATTTTTACCTCATTTACCTAATTTTTCCTTCTAACACAGAAGTACTAAATGTATCTAAAATACTGTAACAGCATACAATGGAGTCTTCGAAATCAGGTTATTTTTGTACTCAAACACCTGCTTGTTATGGGAGCTATGACTTTAGCATGTACAGAACTAACCCAGGCAGTGGCAATTACTGCACAGTGCTGCATTAGAGTGTAGCTTGATGGCCATTTCCTATTTCATCGTTGGTTGACATCTATTCAAGTAATTTGCACTGATAGTGCATAGAAACAGAAAACCTTTATAAAGTAGTCAATCCATTAGTGACAGACCGTGCTCTTAAGTGAAAATTGCTGTGGAGATACTCTCAAATATACAGTATAAGCAATTAATTTTATATTCAGTAGACACCACAGATGCCTCAGTATTTCAGGGCTCTCCTCCTGCAAACGAGTTTTGGCAATTTAGTGAAAAAACACAATGTCACATGATGTAGAGTTCACCAAAGAAGTAATAATACTCTAATAAAAGTACCCTTAGATGCAAGGCTATTTTTAGAATTAAGTATTCAAACATATGGCGAGAACAGAAACAGTTTACAGAGTTGTCAAAGTCTTACTAGCAGACATGTTAATAAGATATGGGGAAAAATATTGCTTTCCTTATGACTTTAATAACCTAGGGGGACACACACACACAAAAAGGCACACTGTCATGGTGCTCAGGCTCTGTAAAAAGTTGTATACTTTCAGACAATTGTAAAAAAAAAAATACTGTCATTTTTATCTGCCTTTGCCTGCTCTCTGCCCTGTTAGATATTATCAAATGTTGATAGTTATATTCATTACTCAAAGGATGCCTTATAGCAGAGACAGGCTATACTGATATTACCCTTCACTAGCTAGCACATTCAGCAATAACCATAAAGATTCAATAGACTTCAGCATAGGCTGTACAAGCCTATTGGGACTGAGAATAACTATGTACATGTGTAGGTAGCTATGACAGTACTCACTAGACTAAAGCTGGTATGAGTATGCCCATGTACAGTATCTTATGAAGATAAAGGCAAAATAACTCCTTTTACCTGCTTCACCACACCACCATTTAGTCATGCATGCTCTCTGTTTTTAAATCACCAGAGGACTGCTTTCTCAATCCTTATTGCCCTTTTACAATTCTTTTCTGCATTTATTTTTCTATAATTTTGGCTGTCATGCCAGGTAGCTACAGTAAAATCAATGTAATTTAAATGGAAATTTCTGAAAGTTACAATATTCTTCCCAAAACTACCTACACTTTGCATTCTAAAGCAGTAGAGCTATCCCTTATCCACTGAAAATAACATAGCGGCTCTGTTCCTAGTCAACAGAGAGCAAGAAGTTGGTTGTATACTTGAATGACAGCAGCGCATATGCACCCCGTATGTCACTCTCACTGTGACTTTAATAAGCAACAACATTGTTGTAATTTTACCCAAAATACAATTGCACACCATGCTTTAGTAAGCAAACTGTGGCTTGATGCAACCATGACAAATATGAGCTTCTGTGAAAGCGTAAGACAGCTTATAGGATTTCTTTTCCAGTGGCTGGATGAAGATCAGAGGAAGCGTCTGAACTACAAGCAAAATCCAAACTTAAAAGTGAAGTTGATACGAATAATGGAGTCCTCTATAGTTAAAGGGAGAAAATTCAGACTAGTCTAATACTTTCTAACATACTTAGCAAGTATGCTCTAAGAACTGAGGGGTATCCTGTTTACAAACCAGTACAGAAAGCTTCACTTAAATAGCAATGGTATTAGTTAAACTCCACTACCTGAAAACATCAGTAAGATGGCAGATACATGACACCACCTTGCCTATGGTTTTTCATTATAGATAGGAAGAGAGGAAGCAAGTAGCCTTGGTGTCAGAGTTTAAGTGACCACAGCTCTATTACCAAAGTACCAACTTTAAGTGACCTGGTCAAGCTATACATAAACTTTTTGTGCTGCCTCCCTAGCTGTAAAGAAAATGTCATTTGACTTGCAAAGTTTTTCACTGTTGTCTTTGCAATTTTAAGTGCATTTTTAACCTAGATGCAATACACAAAATAATATTTAAATAAGTTAAGCTCTCTAAAACAGCTCCCAGGAACTGGTAGAGTAGTGCTATACCATATTTGTATTCACCTGAACTCACCCGGTTGACATTTACTTATGTTATTTCAGAAGTATTGTATAAAGCCTGAGAACAGATGGTACTAGACTAAAGAGATGAACATTCAGAAAAGCTAGAATTCAGAGACCTTGATATCTGGGGGACAACTTAGAGGCCTACATTGTTTCACTAGGCAACATGTAAAACACTAAAATAGACAAGTGATCCTAGCTATGAAACAGGACTGGAGGAAGAACGCAGTCTTTAAGAGATTAAGTAAACTGCCCAAGATTACAAAGCAGAGCAATGGCATAGTTTGGCTTTGAACCCATGTTTCTCGTATTCAGCTCAAACAATCTAGCCAGAGAATTGTGTTTCAGCAGACACTTAGGAGAGCTGTTCAGGTTCTTCCAGCTAAGAATCTTGCACTACAACATCCTCTTTTTTTTCCTTGCAAAATTTACATATATATATATATATATATATATATATATATATATAAAAATATAATATATATATAATGACTCTCACACTCCACACTGACCTCACCAAATAATAGAAAATTCCCCTCACTTGCTAGACTTCACAATCCTGAAAACAACAGTATGATATTCAGTAGTGTCATTATCCAGACATCAAGGGACAAAAAGGAAACAATGACCTCCGCACAGAAACATTTCAGAGGGAGCTGGATTCCCACATGTGGTTTGGGATACTAATTTTAAATTCATACCTGGGATATTTTGTGAGCATTTCTCATTAGACAAATAATCACTATAGATTTTATAACTCTGCAGTACTGCTATTCAACAGATGACTGTTTAACAGACCAGTGTGAACTACTTTCTTTAGCGCAGTCTGTTAACAATGGCATACAAAAAGGAAAATTGAGATCCAGCTGAGTGGTTGTTTGAATGGCCTGTGGTGGGTTTGTCACAAGCTATTTGCTGCTCACATGGGAAATCAATTTCAATATGTAGCGGTGAGCTTCACTATCTCTCTATCACTAAGGAGCACAGGCAGTTCTTATATGTTAAGCACATTCAAAAAATTTAATCCAACTGCCAGTCTGGCACTAATCTCATTCGCAGAAATGCTCATGCCCCAGACAGTTGAGACCATTCCAGATCAGGGTCATCCAAGTAGGCTATATATTTGCTCTTGGGTTGAAATAGCATGGTAATGGATATTTCAGTTTAAACTTTATTATTTCAGTAGCACTGTTAGGAAGGACTTAATATGGATTCAGGAGATTTGGGTTCATCATCTGCTTCTGCAACAAGAATTCACGTGACCTTGAACAAGTCAAATAGTTAATTTTGTTATCTAGGAAATGGAAGTGTGGCTTTAAAATCTAAAGATCAACATCGAAGAGAGACTAAATTTATTTTAAACTGACTTTTTCCCCCATGAAGTCTTGTGCTAGTTCTAGTGTCCTTACTAATTATTTATTTAAACTTCTCAAAAAATAGGCTGGTGAAAATCTTTATGGAATTTAACAGAAACTAATACTTCTTTTGTATTTCCATAGAAGCATAATGTAGTTGAAAAGTACTCTTCTTTTGGTTGCAAGTGGAGATTTATTTTTTTCCCCTGTCCAAAATACAACCAAATCAGTTTACTCTCTCCACAGTGTGGACAGCCTGCATTTGAATTGTGAATTTTGCACACCCATTTTAACAACATTCAAGCACTGAGAGTTAGCCAGGATGATGCACTTCAAGATACGCTCTGTTCTTACCAGTGGTGAGTTATAATTCAGCTTTATTTCCTATCCTGGGATGTAAGTGTACTGATATTTAGTAGGAAAAAAAAAAAGTCATAAAATGAGGTAGCACTGACACTCTCTTTGCTGGAATGTGGACAGATCCTGGGCTTAATTTTAAAGGGTGGCTTCGCAAGATTCTACTGTAATCTACACAAAATGTATAAAACACGAACCATTTCCAGAATAAGGCCACTAATTTTGCCATTGGCAATTAACAGTGAGAAACAGCAGTTAAAAGCAAAAACACTCACTTGATTACAGAGGTGTTTTTGAGGCAATAAACTGTGGGAAGAAGTATAAACACACAGTCCTCTCATCCCTCCTCTTTCTTTTCCAGTATGAGTTTAGGTGTCTCTGCTTCCTGTATGTACTATTCCCCGAGGAGAAATTTCAGTCTGTTTTCTTAGTGGGGAATCCAAACAAGTCCATGCTACATTTGAAGATGGGGACAGCACTGTAGAACAGTAGGATTACAAGTTTCCCATGAGTCATAGTCATGACAGTCTGATGTCCAGATGCCCAGATTCGATACCAGGGCTTCTCTTCTCTGCAATGGCTGGGCACAACATGTTGTTCAGATTCACTTCTGTGACCTAGGAAAGGGACAACAAATTTATAAATTAGTAATATTTTGGGTTGCAATGCTTCAGAGACCTAAAATGGTAATTTTCAAATTACCATAGTAATCAAAAGTGTTTAGCTGGCAATCCTTTGTTCAGCATCAATTGGCCAGCTTTCAGAAGGAAAGCAGATCTGAATGCAGTTGTGCATTTAAGAGATGGATTTATATGGGTGCATAGCTGATTTATGGAAGGTTTTACCACTACTTGTGAAATATGAGGTACAAATGGCCATTAGGACATGCGATTAAAAATTTGTATTCAAGTAATTTTATCCATGTGAATCTGGACACTTTGAAAAACTAGTCAGTGTTTTTATTTTGAATGTACTTGCAAACTATCTGTTTATTAACACACATTTACTTACCAATCCCAGAATCTGCAAGATGCTAAAATGGTATACAAACATAAGCCCAGTAGACAGAAGAGCCCACCAGAAACTGGAGAGTGGTTCTGGAGTGTAGACACCTTGAAAAGAAAGGAATACATTAGTATTCAGCTGAATTACTGTGTCCAAACACTCATGGAAAATCCTCTTTTCTCCTCTAGATGTTGGGGTATCTGGTTTTAGCTGATAACCTAGAGACTCCTGTTATAGTAATTAATATTTGAGAGCCTTATTTCTTACCTGCAGCATCCGGATCAGTTTCTTCCCTCCTTCTGCTCCAACATTAAAATGTACAATATATTAGCTCAGTAAGCTTGCCTATTTTCCACCAACACCAGTGATTTTTACCTCATTTACCTAATTTTTCCTTCTAACACAGAAGTACTAAATGTATCTAAAATACTGTAACAGCATACAATGGAGTCTTCGAAATCAGGTTATTTTTGTACTCAAACACCTGCTTGTTATGGGAGCTATGACTTTAGCATGTACAGAACTAACCCAGGCAGTGGCAATTACTGCACAGTGCTGCATTAGAGTGTAGCTTGATGGCCATTTCCTATTTCATCGTTGGTTGACATCTATTCAAGTAATTTGCACTGATAGTGCATAGAAACAGAAAACCTTTATAAAGTAGTCAATCCATTAGTGACAGACCGTGCTCTTAAGTGAAAATTGCTGTGGAGATACTCTCAAATATACAGTATAAGCAATTAATTTTATATTCAGTAGACACCACAGATGCCTCAGTATTTCAGGGCTCTCCTCCTGCAAACGAGTTTTGGCAATTTAGTGAAAAAACACAATGTCACATGATGTAGAGTTCACCAAAGAAGTAATAATACTCTAATAAAAGTACCCTTAGATGCAAGGCTATTTTTAGAATTAAGTATTCAAACATATGGCGAGAACAGAAACAGTTTACAGAGTTGTCAAAGTCTTACTAGCAGACATGTTAATAAGATATGGGGAAAAATATTGCTTTCCTTATGACTTTAATAACCTAGGGGGACACACACACACAAAAAGGCACACTGTCATGGTGCTCAGGCTCTGTAAAAAGTTGTATACTTTCAGACAATTGTAAAAAAAAAAATACTGTCATTTTTATCTGCCTTTGCCTGCTCTCTGCCCTGTTAGATATTATCAAATGTTGATAGTTATATTCATTACTCAAAGGATGCCTTATAGCAGAGACAGGCTATACTGATATTACCCTTCACTAGCTAGCACATTCAGCAATAACCATAAAGATTCAATAGACTTCAGCATAGGCTGTACAAGCCTATTGGGACTGAGAATAACTATGTACATGTGTAGGTAGCTATGACAGTACTCACTAGACTAAAGCTGGTATGAGTATGCCCATGTACAGTATCTTATGAAGATAAAGGCAAAATAACTCCTTTTACCTGCTTCACCACACCACCATTTAGTCATGCATGCTCTCTGTTTTTAAATCACCAGAGGACTGCTTTCTCAATCCTTATTGCCCTTTTACAATTCTTTTCTGCATTTATTTTTCTATAATTTTGGCTGTCATGCCAGGTAGCTACAGTAAAATCAATGTAATTTAAATGGAAATTTCTGAAAGTTACAATATTCTTCCCAAAACTACCTACACTTTGCATTCTAAAGCAGTAGAGCTATCCCTTATCCACTGAAAATAACATAGCGGCTCTGTTCCTAGTCAACAGAGAGCAAGAAGTTGGTTGTATACTTGAATGACAGCAGCGCATATGCACCCCGTATGTCACTCTCACTGTGACTTTAATAAGCAACAACATTGTTGTAATTTTACCCAAAATACAATTGCACACCATGCTTTAGTAAGCAAACTGTGGCTTGATGCAACCATGACAAATATGAGCTTCTGTGAAAGCGTAAGACAGCTTATAGGATTTCTTTTCCAGTGGCTGGATGAAGATCAGAGGAAGCGTCTGAACTACAAGCAAAATCCAAACTTAAAAGTGAAGTTGATACGAATAATGGAGTCCTCTATAGTTAAAGGGAGAAAATTCAGACTAGTCTAATACTTTCTAACATACTTAGCAAGTATGCTCTAAGAACTGAGGGGTATCCTGTTTACAAACCAGTACAGAAAGCTTCACTTAAATAGCAATGGTATTAGTTAAACTCCACTACCTGAAAACATCAGTAAGATGGCAGATACATGACACCACCTTGCCTATGGTTTTTCATTATAGATAGGAAGAGAGGAAGCAAGTAGCCTTGGTGTCAGAGTTTAAGTGACCACAGCTCTATTACCAAAGTACCAACTTTAAGTGACCTGGTCAAGCTATACATAAACTTTTTGTGCTGCCTCCCTAGCTGTAAAGAAAATGTCATTTGACTTGCAAAGTTTTTCACTGTTGTCTTTGCAATTTTAAGTGCATTTTTAACCTAGATGCAATACACAAAATAATATTTAAATAAGTTAAGCTCTCTAAAACAGCTCCCAGGAACTGGTAGAGTAGTGCTATACCATATTTGTATTCACCTGAACTCACCCGGTTGACATTTACTTATGTTATTTCAGAAGTATTGTATAAAGCCTGAGAACAGATGGTACTAGACTAAAGAGATGAACATTCAGAAAAGCTAGAATTCAGAGACCTTGATATCTGGGGGACAACTTAGAGGCCTACATTGTTTCACTAGGCAACATGTAAAACACTAAAATAGACAAGTGATCCTAGCTATGAAACAGGACTGGAGGAAGAACGCAGTCTTTAAGAGATTAAGTAAACTGCCCAAGATTACAAAGCAGAGCAATGGCATAGTTTGGCTTTGAACCCATGTTTCTCGTATTCAGCTCAAACAATCTAGCCAGAGAATTGTGTTTCAGCAGACACTTAGGAGAGCTGTTCAGGTTCTTCCAGCTAAGAATCTTGCACTACAACATCCTCTTTTTTTTCCTTGCAAAATTTACATATATATATATATATATATATATATATATATATATATAAAAATATAATATATATATAATGACTCTCACACTCCACACTGACCTCACCAAATAATAGAAAATTCCCCTCACTTGCTAGACTTCACAATCCTGAAAACAACAGTATGATATTCAGTAGTGTCATTATCCAGACATCAAGGGACAAAAAGGAAACAATGACCTCCGCACAGAAACATTTCAGAGGGAGCTGGATTCCCACATGTGGTTTGGGATACTAATTTTAAATTCATACCTGGGATATTTTGTGAGCATTTCTCATTAGACAAATAATCACTATAGATTTTATAACTCTGCAGTACTGCTATTCAACAGATGACTGTTTAACAGACCAGTGTGAACTACTTTCTTTAGCGCAGTCTGTTAACAATGGCATACAAAAAGGAAAATTGAGATCCAGCTGAGTGGTTGTTTGAATGGCCTGTGGTGGGTTTGTCACAAGCTATTTGCTGCTCACATGGGAAATCAATTTCAATATGTAGCGGTGAGCTTCACTATCTCTCTATCACTAAGGAGCACAGGCAGTTCTTATATGTTAAGCACATTCAAAAAATTTAATCCAACTGCCAGTCTGGCACTAATCTCATTCGCAGAAATGCTCATGCCCCAGACAGTTGAGACCATTCCAGATCAGGGTCATCCAAGTAGGCTATATATTTGCTCTTGGGTTGAAATAGCATGGTAATGGATATTTCAGTTTAAACTTTATTATTTCAGTAGCACTGTTAGGAAGGACTTAATATGGATTCAGGAGATTTGGGTTCATCATCTGCTTCTGCAACAAGAATTCACGTGACCTTGAACAAGTCAAATAGTTAATTTTGTTATCTAGGAAATGGAAGTGTGGCTTTAAAATCTAAAGATCAACATCGAAGAGAGACTAAATTTATTTTAAACTGACTTTTTCCCCCATGAAGTCTTGTGCTAGTTCTAGTGTCCTTACTAATTATTTATTTAAACTTCTCAAAAAATAGGCTGGTGAAAATCTTTATGGAATTTAACAGAAACTAATACTTCTTTTGTATTTCCATAGAAGCATAATGTAGTTGAAAAGTACTCTTCTTTTGGTTGCAAGTGGAGATTTATTTTTTTCCCCTGTCCAAAATACAACCAAATCAGTTTACTCTCTCCACAGTGTGGACAGCCTGCATTTGAATTGTGAATTTTGCACACCCATTTTAACAACATTCAAGCACTGAGAGTTAGCCAGGATGATGCACTTCAAGATACGCTCTGTTCTTACCAGTGGTGAGTTATAATTCAGCTTTATTTCCTATCCTGGGATGTAAGTGTACTGATATTTAGTAGGAAAAAAAAAAAGTCATAAAATGAGGTAGCACTGACACTCTCTTTGCTGGAATGTGGACAGATCCTGGGCTTAATTTTAAAGGGTGGCTTCGCAAGATTCTACTGTAATCTACACAAAATGTATAAAACACGAACCATTTCCAGAATAAGGCCACTAATTTTGCCATTGGCAATTAACAGTGAGAAACAGCAGTTAAAAGCAAAAACACTCACTTGATTACAGAGGTGTTTTTGAGGCAATAAACTGTGGGAAGAAGTATAAACACACAGTCCTCTCATCCCTCCTCTTTCTTTTCCAGTATGAGTTTAGGTGTCTCTGCTTCCTGTATGTACTATTCCCCGAGGAGAAATTTCAGTCTGTTTTCTTAGTGGGGAATCCAAACAAGTCCATGCTACATTTGAAGATGGGGACAGCACTGTAGAACAGTAGGATTACAAGTTTCCCATGAGTCATAGTCATGACAGTCTGATGTCCAGATGCCCAGATTCGATACCAGGGCTTCTCTTCTCTGCAATGGCTGGGCACAACATGTTGTTCAGATTCACTTCTGTGACCTAGGAAAGGGACAACAAATTTATAAATTAGTAATATTTTGGGTTGCAATGCTTCAGAGACCTAAAATGGTAATTTTCAAATTACCATAGTAATCAAAAGTGTTTAGCTGGCAATCCTTTGTTCAGCATCAATTGGCCAGCTTTCAGAAGGAAAGCAGATCTGAATGCAGTTGTGCATTTAAGAGATGGATTTATATGGGTGCATAGCTGATTTATGGAAGGTTTTACCACTACTTGTGAAATATGAGGTACAAATGGCCATTAGGACATGCGATTAAAAATTTGTATTCAAGTAATTTTATCCATGTGAATCTGGACACTTTGAAAAACTAGTCAGTGTTTTTATTTTGAATGTACTTGCAAACTATCTGTTTATTAACACACATTTACTTACCAATCCCAGAATCTGCAAGATGCTAAAATGGTATACAAACATAAGCCCAGTAGACAGAAGAGCCCACCAGAAACTGGAGAGTGGTTCTGGAGTGTAGACACCTTGAAAAGAAAGGAATACATTAGTATTCAGCTGAATTACTGTGTCCAAACACTCATGGAAAATCCTCTTTTCTCCTCTAGATGTTGGGGTATCTGGTTTTAGCTGATAACCTAGAGACTCCTGTTATAGTAATTAATATTTGAGAGCCTTATTTCTTACCTGCAGCATCCGGATCAGTTTCTTCCCTCCTTCTGCTCCAACATTAAAATGTACAATATATTAGCTCAGTAAGCTTGCCTATTTTCCACCAACACCAGTGATTTTTACCTCATTTACCTAATTTTTCCTTCTAACACAGAAGTACTAAATGTATCTAAAATACTGTAACAGCATACAATGGAGTCTTCGAAATCAGGTTATTTTTGTACTCAAACACCTGCTTGTTATGGGAGCTATGACTTTAGCATGTACAGAACTAACCCAGGCAGTGGCAATTACTGCACAGTGCTGCATTAGAGTGTAGCTTGATGGCCATTTCCTATTTCATCGTTGGTTGACATCTATTCAAGCAATTTGCACTGATAGTGCATAGAAACAGAAAACCTTTATAAAGTAGTCAATCCATTAGTGACAGACCGTGCTCTTAAGTGAAAATTGCTGTGGAGATACTCTCAAATATACAGTATAAGCAATTAATTTTATATTCAGTAGACACCACAGATGCCTCAGTATTTCAGGGCTCTCCTCCTGCAAACGAGTTTTGGCAATTTAGTGAAAAAACACAATGTCACATGATGTAGAGTTCACCAAAGAAGTAATAATACTCTAATAAAAGTACCCTTAGATGCAAGGCTATTTTTAGAATTAAGTATTCAAACATATGGCGAGAACAGAAACAGTTTACAGAGTTGTCAAAGTCTTACTAGCAGACATGTTAATAAGATATGGGGAAAAATATTGCTTTCCTTATGACTTTAATAACCTAGGGGGACACACACACACAAAAAGGCACACTGTCATGGTGCTCAGGCTCTGTAAAAAGTTGTATACTTTCAGACAATTGTAAAAAAAAAAATACTGTCATTTTTATCTGCCTTTGCCTGCTCTCTGCCCTGTTAGATATTATCAAATGTTGATAGTTATATTCATTACTCAAAGGATGCCTTATAGCAGAGACAGGCTATACTGATATTACCCTTCACTAGCTAGCACATTCAGCAATAACCATAAAGATTCAATAGACTTCAGCATAGGCTGTACAAGCCTATTGGGACTGAGAATAACTATGTACATGTGTAGGTAGCTATGACAGTACTCACTAGACTAAAGCTGGTATGAGTATGCCCATGTACAGTATCTTATGAAGATAAAGGCAAAATAACTCCTTTTACCTGCTTCACCACACCACCATTTAGTCATGCATGCTCTCTGTTTTTAAATCACCAGAGGACTGCTTTCTCAATCCTTATTGCCCTTTTACAATTCTTTTCTGCATTTATTTTTCTATAATTTTGGCTGTCATGCCAGGTAGCTACAGTAAAATCAATGTAATTTAAATGGAAATTTCTGAAAGTTACAATATTCTTCCCAAAACTACCTACACTTTGCATTCTAAAGCAGTAGAGCTATCCCTTATCCACTGAAAATAACATAGCGGCTCTGTTCCTAGTCAACAGAGAGCAAGAAGTTGGTTGTATACTTGAATGACAGCAGCGCATATGCACCCCATATGTCACTCTCACTGTGACTTTAATAAGCAACAACATTGTTGTAATTTTACCCAAAATACAATTGCACACCATGCTTTAGTAAGCAAACTGTGGCTTGATGCAACCATGACAAATATGAGCTTCTGTGAAAGCGTAAGACAGCTTATAGGATTTCTTTTCCAGTGGCTGGATGAAGATCAGAGGAAGCGTCTGAACTACAAGCAAAATCCAAACTTAAAAGTGAAGTTGATACGAATAATGGAGTCCTCTATAGTTAAAGGGAGAAAATTCAGACTAGTCTAATACTTTCTAACATACTTAGCAAGTATGCTCTAAGAACTGAGGGGTATCCTATTTACAAACCAGTACAGAAAGCTTCACTTAAATAGCAATGGTATTAGTTAAACTCCACTACCTGAAAACATCAGTAAGATGGCAGATACATGACACCACCTTGCCTATGGTTTTTCATTATAGATAGGAAGAGAGGAAGCAAGTAGCCTTGGTGTCAGAGTTTAAGTGACCACAGCTCTATTACCAAAGTACCAACTTTAAGTGACCTGATCAAGCTATACATAAACTTTTTGTGCTGCCTCCCTAGCTGTAAAGAAAATGTCATTTGACTTGCAAAGTTTTTCACTGTTGTCTTTGCAATTTTAAGTGCATTTTTAACCTAGATGCAATACACAAAATAATATTTAAATAAGTTAAGCTCTCTAAAACAGCTCCCAGGAACTGGTAGAGTAGTGCTATACCATATTTGTATTCACCTGAACTCACCCGGTTGACATTTACTTATGTTATTTCAGAAGTATTGTATAAAGCCTGAGAACAGATGGTACTAGACTAAAGAGATGAACATTCAGAAAAGCTAGAATTCAGAGACCTTGATATCTGGGGGACAACTTAGAGGCCTACATTGTTTCACTAGGCAACATGTAAAACACTAAAATAGACAAGTGATCCTAGCTATGAAACAGGACTGGAGGAAGAACGCAGTCTTTAAGAGATTAAGTAAACTGCCCAAGATTACAAAGCAGAGCAATGGCATAGTTTGGCTTTGAACCCATGTTTCTCGTATTCAGCTCAAACAATCTAGCCAGAGAATTGTGTTTCAGCAGACACTTAGGAGAGCTGTTCAGGTTCTTCCAGCTAAGAATCTTGCACTACAACATCCTCTTTTTTTTCCTTGCAAAATTTACATATATATATATATATATATATATATATATATATATATATAAAAATATAATATATATATAATGACTCTCACACTCCACACTGACCTCACCAAATAATAGAAAATTCCCCTCACTTGCTAGACTTCACAATCCTGAAAACAACAGTATGATATTCAGTAGTGTCATTATCCAGACATCAAGGGACAAAAAGGAAACAATGACCTCCGCACAGAAACATTTCAGAGGGAGCTGGATTCCCACATGTGGTTTGGGATACTAATTTTAAATTCATACCTGGGATATTTTGTGAGCATTTCTCATTAGACAAATAATCACTATAGATTTTATAACTCTGCAGTACTGCTATTCAACAGATGACTGTTTAACAGACCAGTGTGAACTACTTTCTTTAGCGCAGTCTGTTAACAATGGCATACAAAAAGGAAAATTGAGATCCAGCTGAGTGGTTGTTTGAATGGCCTGTGGTGGGTTTGTCACAAGCTATTTGCTGCTCACATGGGAAATCAATTTCAATATGTAGCGGTGAGCTTCACTATCTCTCTATCACTAAGGAGCACAGGCAGTTCTTATATGTTAAGCACATTCAAAAAATTTAATCCAACTGCCAGTCTGGCACTAATCTCATTCGCAGAAATGCTCATGCCCCAGACAGTTGAGACCATTCCAGATCAGGGTCATCCAAGTAGGCTATATATTTGCTCTTGGGTTGAAATAGCATGGTAATGGATATTTCAGTTTAAACTTTATTATTTCAGTAGCACTGTTAGGAAGGACTTAATATGGATTCAGGAGATTTGGGTTCATCATCTGCTTCTGCAACAAGAATTCACGTGACCTTGAACAAGTCAAATAGTTAATTTTGTTATCTAGGAAATGGAAGTGTGGCTTTAAAATCGAAAGATCAACATCGAAGAGAGACTAAATTTATTTTAAACTGACTTTTTCCCCCATGAAGTCTTGTGCTAGTTCTAGTGTCCTTACTAATTATTTATTTAAACTTCTCAAAAAATAGGCTGGTGAAAATCTTTATGGAATTTAACAGAAACTAATACTTCTTTTGTATTTCCATAGAAGCATAATGTAGTTGAAAAGTACTCTTCTTTTGGTTGCAAGTGGAGATTTATTTTTTTCCCCTGTCCAAAATACAACCAAATCAGTTTACTCTCTCCACAGTGTGGACAGCCTGCATTTGAATTGTGAATTTTGCACACCCATTTTAACAACATTCAAGCACTGAGAGTTAGCCAGGATGATGCACTTCAAGATACGCTCTGTTCTTACCAGTGGTGAGTTATAATTCAGCTTTATTTCCTATCCTGGGATGTAAGTGTACTGATATTTAGTAGGAAAAAAAAAAAGTCATAAAATGAGGTAGCACTGACACTCTCTTTGCTGGAATGTGGACAGATCCTGGGCTTAATTTTAAAGGGTGGCTTCGCAAGATTCTACTGTAATCTACACAAAATGTATAAAACACGAACCATTTCCAGAATAAGGCCACTAATTTTGCCATTGGCAATTAACAGTGAGAAACAGCAGTTAAAAGCAAAAACACTCACTTGATTACAGAGGTGTTTTTGAGGCAATAAACTGTGGGAAGAAGTATAAACACACAGTCCTCTCATCCCTCCTCTTTCTTTTCCAGTATGAGTTTAGGTGTCTCTGCTTCCTGTATGTACTATTCCCCGAGGAGAAATTTCAGTCTGTTTTCTTAGTGGGGAATCCAAACAAGTCCATGCTACATTTGAAGATGGGGACAGCACTGTAGAACAGTAGGATTACAAGTTTCCCATGAGTCATAGTCATGACAGTCTGATGTCCAGATGCCCAGATTCGATACCAGGGCTTCTCTTCTCTGCAATGGCTGGGCACAACATGTTGTTCAGATTCACTTCTGTGACCTAGGAAAGGGACAACAAATTTATAAATTAGTAATATTTTGGGTTGCAATGCTTCAGAGACCTAAAATGGTAATTTTCAAATTACCATAGTAATCAAAAGTGTTTAGCTGGCAATCCTTTGTTCAGCATCAATTGGCCAGCTTTCAGAAGGAAAGCAGATCTGAATGCAGTTGTGCATTTAAGAGATGGATTTATATGGGTGCATAGCTGATTTATGGAAGGTTTTACCACTACTTGTGAAATATGAGGTACAAATGGCCATTAGGACATGCGATTAAAAATTTGTATTCAAGTAATTTTATCCATGTGAATCTGGACACTTTGAAAAACTAGTCAGTGTTTTTATTTTGAATGTACTTGCAAACTATCTGTTTATTAACACACATTTACTTACCAATCCCAGAATCTGCAAGATGCTAAAATGGTATACAAACATAAGCCCAGTAGACAGAAGAGCCCACCAGAAACTGGAGAGTGGTTCTGGAGTGTAGACACCTTGAAAAGAAAGGAATACATTAGTATTCAGCTGAATTACTGTGTCCAAACACTCATGGAAAATCCTCTTTTCTCCTCTAGATGTTGGGGTATCTGGTTTTAGCTGATAACCTAGAGACTCCTGTTATAGTAATTAATATTTGAGAGCCTTATTTCTTACCTGCAGCATCCGGATCAGTTTCTTCCCTCCTTCTGCTCCAACATTAAAATGTACAATATATTAGCTCAGTAAGCTTGCCTATTTTCCACCAACACCAGTGATTTTTACCTCATTTACCTAATTTTTCCTTCTAACACAGAAGTACTAAATGTATCTAAAATACTGTAACAGCATACAATGGAGTCTTCGAAATCAGGTTATTTTTGTACTCAAACACCTGCTTGTTATGGGAGCTATGACTTTAGCATGTACAGAACTAACCCAGGCAGTGGCAATTACTGCACAGTGCTGCATTAGAGTGTAGCTTGATGGCCATTTCCTATTTCATCGTTGGTTGACATCTATTCAAGTAATTTGCACTGATAGTGCATAGAAACAGAAAACCTTTATAAAGTAGTCAATCCATTAGTGACAGACCGTGCTCTTAAGTGAAAATTGCTGTGGAGATACTCTCAAATATACAGTATAAGCAATTAATTTTATATTCAGTAGACACCACAGATGCCTCAGTATTTCAGGGCTCTCCTCCTGCAAACGAGTTTTGGCAATTTAGTGAAAAAACACAATGTCACATGATGTAGAGTTCACCAAAGAAGTAATAATACTCTAATAAAAGTACCCTTAGATGCAAGGCTATTTTTAGAATTAAGTATTCAAACATATGGCGAGAACAGAAACAGTTTACAGAGTTGTCAAAGTCTTACTAGCAGACATGTTAATAAGATATGGGGAAAAATATTGCTTTCCTTATGACTTTAATAACCTAGGGGGACACACACACACAAAAAGGCACACTGTCATGGTGCTCAGGCTCTGTAAAAAGTTGTATACTTTCAGACAATTGTAAAAAAAAAAATACTGTCATTTTTATCTGCCTTTGCCTGCTCTCTGCCCTGTTAGATATTATCAAATGTTGATAGTTATATTCATTACTCAAAGGATGCCTTATAGCAGAGACAGGCTATACTGATATTACCCTTCACTAGCTAGCACATTCAGCAATAACCATAAAGATTCAATAGACTTCAGCATAGGCTGTACAAGCCTATTGGGACTGAGAATAACTATGTACATGTGTAGGTAGCTATGACAGTACTCACTAGACTAAAGCTGGTATGAGTATGCCCATGTACAGTATCTTATGAAGATAAAGGCAAAATAACTCCTTTTACCTGCTTCACCACACCACCATTTAGTCATGCATGCTCTCTGTTTTTAAATCACCAGAGGACTGCTTTCTCAATCCTTATTGCCCTTTTACAATTCTTTTCTGCATTTATTTTTCTATAATTTTGGCTGTCATGCCAGGTAGCTACAGTAAAATCAATGTAATTTAAATGGAAATTTCTGAAAGTTACAATATTCTTCCCAAAACTACCTACACTTTGCATTCTAAAGCAGTAGAGCTATCCCTTATCCACTGAAAATAACATAGCGGCTCTGTTCCTAGTCAACAGAGAGCAAGAAGTTGGTTGTATACTTGAATGACAGCAGCGCATATGCACCCCGTATGTCACTCTCACTGTGACTTTAATAAGCAACAACATTGTTGTAATTTTACCCAAAATACAATTGCACACCATGCTTTAGTAAGCAAACTGTGGCTTGATGCAACCATGACAAATATGAGCTTCTGTGAAAGCGTAAGACAGCTTATAGGATTTCTTTTCCAGTGGCTGGATGAAGATCAGAGGAAGCGTCTGAACTACAAGCAAAATCCAAACTTAAAAGTGAAGTTGATACGAATAATGGAGTCCTCTATAGTTAAAGGGAGAAAATTCAGACTAGTCTAATACTTTCTAACATACTTAGCAAGTATGCTCTAAGAACTGAGGGGTATCCTATTTACAAACCAGTACAGAAAGCTTCACTTAAATAGCAATGGTATTAGTTAAACTCCACTACCTGAAAACATCAGTAAGATGGCAGATACATGACACCACCTTGCCTATGGTTTTTCATTATAGATAGGAAGAGAGGAAGCAAGTAGCCTTGGTGTCAGAGTTTAAGTGACCACAGCTCTATTACCAAAGTACCAACTTTAAGTGACCTGATCAAGCTATACATAAACTTTTTGTGCTGCCTCCCTAGCTGTAAAGAAAATGTCATTTGACTTGCAAAGTTTTTCACTGTTGTCTTTGCAATTTTAAGTGCATTTTTAACCTAGATGCAATACACAAAATAATATTTAAATAAGTTAAGCTCTCTAAAACAGCTCCCAGGAACTGGTAGAGTAGTGCTATACCATATTTGTATTCACCTGAACTCACCCGGTTGACATTTACTTATGTTATTTCAGAAGTATTGTATAAAGCCTGAGAACAGATGGTACTAGACTAAAGAGATGAACATTCAGAAAAGCTAGAATTCAGAGACCTTGATATCTGGGGGACAACTTAGAGGCCTACATTGTTTCACTAGGCAACATGTAAAACACTAAAATAGACAAGTGATCCTAGCTATGAAACAGGACTGGAGGAAGAACGCAGTCTTTAAGAGATTAAGTAAACTGCCCAAGATTACAAAGCAGAGCAATGGCATAGTTTGGCTTTGAACCCATGTTTCTCGTATTCAGCTCAAACAATCTAGCCAGAGAATTGTGTTTCAGCAGACACTTAGGAGAGCTGTTCAGGTTCTTCCAGCTAAGAATCTTGCACTACAACATCCTCTTTTTTTTCCTTGCAAAATTTACATATATATATATATATATATATATATAAAAATATAATATATATATAATGACTCTCACACTCCACACTGACCTCACCAAATAATAGAAAATTCCCCTCACTTGCTAGACTTCACAATCCTGAAAACAACAGTATGATATTCAGTAGTGTCATTATCCAGACATCAAGGGACAAAAAGGAAACAATGACCTCCGCACAGAAACATTTCAGAGGGAGCTGGATTCCCACATGTGGTTTGGGATACTAATTTTAAATTCATACCTGGGATATTTTGTGAGCATTTCTCATTAGACAAATAATCACTATAGATTTTATAACTCTGCAGTACTGCTATTCAACAGATGACTGTTTAACAGACCAGTGTGAACTACTTTCTTTAGCGCAGTCTGTTAACAATGGCATACAAAAAGGAAAATTGAGATCCAGCTGAGTGGTTGTTTGAATGGCCTGTGGTGGGTTTGTCACAAGCTATTTGCTGCTCACATGGGAAATCAATTTCAATATGTAGCGGTGAGCTTCACTATCTCTCTATCACTAAGGAGCACAGGCAGTTCTTATATGTTAAGCACATTCAAAAAATTTAATCCAACTGCCAGTCTGGCACTAATCTCATTCGCAGAAATGCTCATGCCCCAGATAGTTGAGACCATTCCAGATCAGGGTCATCCAAGTAGGCTATATATTTGCTCTTGGGTTGAAATAGCATGGTAATGGATATTTCAGTTTAAACTTTATTATTTCAGTAGCACTGTTAGGAAGGACTTAATATGGATTCAGGAGATTTGGGTTCATCATCTGCTTCTGCAACAAGAATTCACGTGACCTTGAACAAGTCAAATAGTTAATTTTGTTATCTAGGAAATGGAAGTGTGGCTTTAAAATCGAAAGATCAACATCGAAGAGAGACTAAATTTATTTTAAACTGACTTTTTCCCCCATGAAGTCTTGTGCTAGTTCTAGTGTCCTTACTAATTATTTATTTAAACTTCTCAAAAAATAGGCTGGTGAAAATCTTTATGGAATTTAACAGAAACTAATACTTCTTTTGTATTTCCATAGAAGCATAATGTAGTTGAAAAGTACTCTTCTTTTGGTTGCAAGTGGAGATTTATTTTTTTCCCCTGTCCAAAATACAACCAAATCAGTTTACTCTCTCCACAGTGTGGACAGCCTGCATTTGAATTGTGAATTTTGCACACCCATTTTAACAACATTCAAGCACTGAGAGTTAGCCAGGAGGATGCACTTCAAGATACGCTCTGTTCTTACCAGTGGTGAGTTATAATTCAGCTTTATTTCCTATCCTGGGATGTAAGTGTACTGATATTTAGTAGGAAAAAAAAAAAAAGTCATAAAATGAGGTAGCACTGACACTCTCTTTGCTGGAATGTGGACAGATCCTGGGCTTAATTTTAAAGGGTGGCTTCGCAAGATTCTACTGTAATCTACACAAAATGTATAAAACACGAACCATTTCCAGAATAAGGCCACTAATTTTGCCATTGGCAATTAACAGTGAGAAACAGCAGTTAAAAGCAAAAACACTCACTTGATTACAGAGGTGTTTTTGAGGCAATAAACTGTGGGAAGAAGTATAAACACACAGTCCTCTCATCCCTCCTCTTTCTTTTCCAGTATGAGTTTAGGTGTCTCTGCTTCCTGTATGTACTATTCCCCGAGGAGAAATTTCAGTCTGTTTTCTTAGTGGGGAATCCAAACAAGTCCATGCTACATTTGAAGATGGGGACAGCACTGTAGAACAGTAGGATTACAAGTTTCCCATGAGTCATAGTCATGACAGTCTGATGTCCAGATGCCCAGATTCGATACCAGGGCTTCTCTTCTCTGCAATGGCTGGGCACAACATGTTGTTCAGATTCACTTCTGTGACCTAGGAAAGGGACAACAAATTTATAAATTAGTAATATTTTGGGTTGCAATGCTTCAGAGACCTAAAATGGTAATTTTCAAATTACCATAGTAATCAAAAGTGTTTAGCTGGCAATCCTTTGTTCAGCATCAATTGGCCAGCTTTCAGAAGGAAAGCAGATCTGAATGCAGTTGTGCATTTAAGAGATGGATTTATATGGGTGCATAGCTGATTTATGGAAGGTTTTACCACTACTTGTGAAATATGAGGTACAAATGGCCATTAGGACATGCGATTAAAAATTTGTATTCAAGTAATTTTATCCATGTGAATCTGGACACTTTGAAAAACTAGTCAGTGTTTTTATTTTGAATGCACTTGCAAACTATCTGTTTATTAACACACATTTACTTACCAATCCCAGAATCTGCAAGATGCTAAAATGGTATACAAACATAAGCCCAGTAGACAGAAGAGCCCACCAGAAACTGGAGAGTGGTTCTGGAGTGTAGACACCTTGAAAAGAAAGGAATACATTAGTATTCAGCTGAATTACTGTGTCCAAACACTCATGGAAAATCCTCTTTTCTCCTCTAGATGTTGGGGTATCTGGTTTTAGCTGATAACCTAGAGACTCCTGTTATAGTAATTAATATTTGAGAGCCTTATTTCTTACCTGCAGCATCCGGATCAGTTTCTTCCCTCCTTCTGCTCCAACATTAAAATGTACAATATATTAGCTCAGTAAGCTTGCCTATTTTCCACCAACACCAGTGATTTTTACCTCATTTACCTAATTTTTCCTTCTAACACAGAAGTACTAAATGTATCTAAAATACTGTAACAGCATACAATGGAGTCTTCGAAATCAGGTTATTTTTGTACTCAAACACCTGCTTGTTATGGGAGCTATGACTTTAGCATGTACAGAACTAACCCAGGCAGTGGCAATTACTGCACAGTGCTGCATTAGAGTGTAGCTTGATGGCCATTTCCTATTTCATCGTTGGTTGACATCTATTCAAGTAATTTGCACTGATAGTGCATAGAAACAGAAAACCTTTATAAAGTAGTCAATCCATTAGTGACAGACCGTGCTCTTAAGTGAAAATTGCTGTGGAGATACTCTCAAATATACAGTATAAGCAATTAATTTTATATTCAGTAGACACCACAGATGCCTCAGTATTTCAGGGCTCTCCTCCTGAAAACGAGTTTTGGCAATTTAGTGAAAAAACACAATGTCACATGATGTAGAGTTCACCAAAGAAGTAATAATACTCTAATAAAAGTACCCTTAGATGCAAGGCTATTTTTAGAATTAAGTATTCAAACATATGGCGAGAACAGAAACAGTTTACAGAGTTGTCAAAGTCTTACTAGCAGACATGTTAATAAGATATGGGGAAAAATATTGCTTTCCTTATGACTTTAATAACCTAGGGGGACACACACACACAAAAAGGCACACTGTCATGGTGCTCAGGCTCTGTAAAAAGTTGTATACTTTCAGACAATTGTAAAAAAAAAAATACTGTCATTTTTATCTGCCTTTGCCTGCTCTCTGCCCTGTTAGATATTATCAAATGTTGATAGTTATATTCATTACTCAAAGGATGCCTTATAGCAGAGACAGGCTATACTGATATTACCCTTCACTAGCTAGCACATTCAGCAATAACCATAAAGATTCAATAGACTTCAGCATAGGCTGTACAAGCCTATTGGGACTGAGAATAACTATGTACATGTGTAGGTAGCTATGACAGTACTCACTAGACTAAAGCTGGTATGAGTATGCCCATGTACAGTATCTTATGAAGATAAAGGCAAAATAACTCCTTTTACCTGCTTCACCACACCACCATTTAGTCATGCATGCTCTCTGTTTTTAAATCACCAGAGGACTGCTTTCTCAATCCTTATTGCCCTTTTACAATTCTTTTCTGCATTTATTTTTCTATAATTTTGGCTGTCATGCCAGGTAGCTACAGTAAAATCAATGTAATTTAAATGGAAATTTCTGAAAGTTACAATATTCTTCCCAAAACTACCTACACTTTGCATTCTAAAGCAGTAGAGCTATCCCTTATCCACTGAAAATAACATAGCGGCTCTGTTCCTAGTCAACAGAGAGCAAGAAGTTGGTTGTATACTTGAATGACAGCAGCGCATATGCACCCCGTATGTCACTCTCACTGTGACTTTAATAAGCAACAACATTGTTGTAATTTTACCCAAAATACAATTGCACACCATGCTTTAGTAAGCAAACTGTGGCTTGATGCAACCATGACAAATATGAGCTTCTGTGAAAGCGTAAGACAGCTTATAGGATTTCTTTTCCAGTGGCTGGATGAAGATCAGAGGAAGCGTCTGAACTACAAGCAAAATCCAAACTTAAAAGTGAAGTTGATACGAATAATGGAGTCCTCTATAGTTAAAGGGAGAAAATTCAGACTAGTCTAATACTTTCTAACATACTTAGCAAGTATGCTCTAAGAACTGAGGGGTATCCTATTTACAAACCAGTACAGAAAGCTTCACTTAAATAGCAATGGTATTAGTTAAACTCCACTACCTGAAAACATCAGTAAGATGGCAGATACATGACACCACCTTGCCTATGGTTTTTCATTATAGATAGGAAGAGAGGAAGCAAGTAGCCTTGGTGTCAGAGTTTAAGTGACCACAGCTCTATTACCAAAGTACCAACTTTAAGTGACCTGGTCAAGCTATACATAAACTTTTTGTGCTGCCTCCCTAGCTGTAAAGAAAATGTCATTTGACTTGCAAAGTTTTTCACTGTTGTCTTTGCAATTTTAAGTGCATTTTTAACCTAGATGCAATACACAAAATAATATTTAAATAAGTTAAGCTCTCTAAAACAGCTCCCAGGAACTGGTAGAGTAGTGCTATACCATATTTGTATTCACCTGAACTCACCCGGTTGACATTTACTTATGTTATTTCAGAAGTATTGTATAAAGCCTGAGAACAGATGGTACTAGACTAAAGAGATGAACATTCAGAAAAGCTAGAATTCAGAGACCTTGATATCTGGGGGACAACTTAGAGGCCTACATTGTTTCACTAGGCAACATGTAAAACACTAAAATAGACAAGTGATCCTAGCTATGAAACAGGACTGGAGGAAGAACGCAGTCTTTAAGAGATTAAGTAAACTGCCCAAGATTACAAAGCAGAGCAATGGCATAGTTTGGCTTTGAACCCATGTTTCTCGTATTCAGCTCAAACAATCTAGCCAGAGAATTGTGTTTCAGCAGACACTTAGGAGAGCTGTTCAGGTTCTTCCAGCTAAGAATCTTGCACTACAACATCCTCTTTTTTTTCCTTGCAAAATTTACATATATATATATATATATATATATATAAAAATATAATATATATATAATGACTCTCACACTCCACACTGACCTCACCAAATAATAGAAAATTCCCCTCACTTGCTAGACTTCACAATCCTGAAAACAACAGTATGATATTCAGTAGTGTCATTATCCAGACATCAAGGGACAAAAAGGAAACAATGACCTCCGCACAGAAACATTTCAGAGGGAGCTGGATTCCCACATGTGGTTTGGGATACTAATTTTAAATTCATACCTGGGATATTTTGTGAGCATTTCTCATTAGACAAATAATCACTATAGATTTTATAACTCTGCAGTACTGCTGTTCAACAGATGACTGTTTAACAGACCAGTGTGAACTACTTTCTTTAGCGCAGTCTGTTAACAATGGCATACAAAAAGGAAAATTGAGATCCAGCTGAGTGGTTGTTTGAATGGCCTGTGGTGGGTTTGTCACAAGCTATTTGCTGCTCACATGGGAAATCAATTTCAATATGTAGCGGTGAGCTTCACTATCTCTCTATCACTAAGGAGCACAGGCAGTTCTTATATGTTAAGCACATTCAAAAAATTTAATCCAACTGCCAGTCTGGCACTAATCTCATTCGCAGAAATGCTCATGCCCCAGACAGTTGAGACCATTCCAGATCAGGGTCATCCAAGTAGGCTATATATTTGCTCTTGGGTTGAAATAGCATGGTAATGGATATTTCAGTTTAAACTTTATTATTTCAGTAGCACTGTTAGGAAGGACTTAATATGGATTCAGGAGATTTGGGTTCATCATCTGCTTCTGCAACAAGAATTCACGTGACCTTGAACAAGTCAAATAGTTAATTTTGTTATCTAGGAAATGGAAGTGTGGCTTTAAAATCTAAAGATCAACATCGAAGAGAGACTAAATTTATTTTAAACTGACTTTTTCCCCCATGAAGTCTTGTGCTAGTTCTAGTGTCCTTACTAATTATTTATTTAAACTTCTCAAAAAATAGGCTGGTGAAAATCTTTATGGAATTTAACAGAAACTAATACTTCTTTTGTATTTCCATAGAAGCATAATGTAGTTGAAAAGTACTCTTCTTTTGGTTGCAAGTGGAGATTTATTTTTTTCCCCTGTCCAAAATACAACCAAATCAGTTTACTCTCTCCACAGTGTGGACAGCCTGCATTTGAATTGTGAATTTTGCACACCCATTTTAACAACATTCAAGCACTGAGAGTTAGCCAGGAGGATGCACTTCAAGATACGCTCTGTTCTTACCAGTGGTGAGTTATAATTCAGCTTTATTTCCTATCCTGGGATGTAAGTGTACTGATATTTAGTAGGAAAAAAAAAAAAAGTCATAAAATGAGGTAGCACTGACACTCTCTTTGCTGGAATGTGGACAGATCCTGGGCTTAATTTTAAAGGGTGGCTTAGCAAGATTCTACTGTAATCTACACAAAATGTATAAAACACGAACCATTTCCAGAATAAGGCCACTAATTTTGCCATTGGCAATTAACAGTGAGAAACAGCAGTTAAAAGCAAAAACACTCACTTGATTACAGAGGTGTTTTTGAGGCAATAAACTGTGGGAAGAAGTATAAACACACAGTCCTCTCATCCCTCCTCTTTCTTTTCCAGTATGAGTTTAGGTGTCTCTGCTTCCTGTATGTACTGTTCCCCGAGGAGAAATTTCAGTCTGTTTTCTTAGTGGGGAATCCAAACAAGTCCATGCTACATTTGAAGATGGGGACAGCACTGTAGAACAGTAGGATTACAAGTTTCCCATGAGTCATAGTCATGACAGTCTGATGTCCAGATGCCCAGATTCGATACCAGGGCTTCTCTTCTCTGCAATGGCTGGGCACAACATGTTGTTCAGATTCACTTCTGTGACCTAGGAAAGGGACAACAAATTTATAAATTAGTAATATTTTGGGTTGCAATGCTTCAGAGACCTAAAATGGTAATTTTCAAATTACCATAGTAATCAAAAGTGTTTAGCTGGCAATCCTTTGTTCAGCATCAATTGGCATCAGCATCATTTTAACAAAGAAGATGCTGGAGACCTAGCTCCCCCTGCAGTCTAAGATGTCTGAACCATACGATGACACTGTGTGACACTGCAGTGACACTGATACAAAGGCCTCTGATTAAGCATAAAGGATATTCCTGGACCTTCAGGTACATCTGTTCATACATCAGATTGCTCCTTAAAGTGCCCCCCTCCAAAAAAGGGGGAAAAAAGGGGGGAAAAAAAAACCCCAAAACCAACACCAGTATGCTTTTCTGTTCCATTAAATTATGCTGGAGATCTCAAACCGTAAGAAAGATTATCACCTGAACTCTACCGCTGAGGAGTAGCCACATATTAACTCTTAGGCCATACCCCTGTGGAGTGATACCATTTGCTCACAGCACTTAGGAAATAACAATGCCATTTTGATTAAATTTCAATATAATTTGAAGCTGTGAAATCAAGTGCACATGTGATCTTGTCAAATCCATCCAAAAATCTGACCACTGATAGATTTACTAGCTTAAGGACCAAGACAGTCAAGAACTGGTTAGACCTCTGAGGTTGATGCAATGTAAGCCAGATTTTTTTTTCCATTATGTTGAAAGTGTATGGCAGGCAAAATAAAGTTTTCCTGAACACCACTGGAGGTCTCTAGTACCTTGATCTCTGGAGGCCAGGTTAACGCACTCCTGAAACAGTGGTGGCAGTTTGAGACATTACAATTCCCCAGCTGCCTAAGCCTTCTTCCAGCAATCTCTATCCCAGTAGCAAAATACAGTGTACTTATCTGAGCATACTTGTATGCTTCGTAAGACCAACTTAGTTGTGACTGCAGATGAAAGTGGTTTGAGGAGTTTTCAGTGAAGGGGTGGTTCCATGGTCTAAATCAGTGCTGCACTGGCTCCTGTCTTTTTCTCCCCACCCTGGCAATTCACTCATTGTGCCTCCCTTTTGCCAATCCTAGCGCTCATCTGATCACACAGTAATACAGTCCAGGAGCTACAAAAGCATCCATACTTTTTTGAAAGGGAAGAGAGGGTCTCATTCCCTGAGGGGGATTAAAAAAAACAAAACACAGTGACCATATCCAAAATTCTATATCTATCCTATAGCTGGGCAGTCTGATTAGAGCTTTTTCAGGAATGCTGCTTCCTGCCCAGCTCTAGAGTATAATTTTTGACAAGCTTCACAGGTGATACAAGGTGAGATTCATCCAACAGGAAAGCAGCCAACTACAGGCCTACTTCACGTAGGAACTGCATTGAGTTAAAATCTTCTGTGCTGACCTGTTACATCTGCACGCCATCTATTTCACCTGAGAGCCTTGTAGTGCAGTTGAGAAAGATCTGAACCACAGTACATGTGCATTTGTTTTGTCTCAGTGGTATGTGCATGCATACATGCATATGCACGTTTGGAAAGGAAACATGTTAGAAGGGGAAGAAAGGAAATTTGTATTCGGCCAGTACAAAGGGGAGGGAGACAGAGGAAGAGGGGAAGAAATCTTTATTCCCATGGGGGAATATATCCTTGAGCACTGAGCTCTCAGTCAGTTTACTGTGCAACACTGAAGCCTGAGCACTGATCATGTCTCTAGTACAGCAGTTTGATCCTAAGCATGGTGGAACCCCCAAACTGATGAGAGGGAACACCAAAGGTGATTCTGCCAGTGCAACATGTCCTGTCTTCACCACTATAATGAATAATGGGGAATTCAAAAAGAAAGAGAAAAAAAGGATTTATCGTCCTCACTGTCACCCAGTTTCCTGTCCAAAAGGAAACACTTCAACACATAATTGAGTCTGTGTGCATGATTAGGATGATACTTGATTAGCATGTCAACAAACTCAGTCATGCAGTTCTATCTAGAGTAAGCCTCAAGCCATCTCTGCTTCAGGTGTTTTGCTCAACTCACTTGAGAGAAATATTAATATTGTGATAGAGATCCTATTAAGGGAATCAGTAATATCGATAGGCTTCCAGTAAAACTGAAGTAGCATACTTCTTCACATCCTATCCATTCCTTTTCATTTTTCCATTTTTACTGCACTTCAGTAACTTCTCCAGATTATTATCTCTAGATTCACTGATGGAACTTTCTATCATAAATATAGGAATAGAGCTGCTATCAATAAATATAGAGCTGATCAATGTCCATAGAGCAGGCTGCACAAGATATGATAAAGGGTATCATCTACTCAAAGTGCTTTTAAACAGAGGTGCTATTGAAATGACAAAATATTAACAAATATTTTTAAGCTGAGTAGTTTTTCCATCAGCAATCATAGATCTAGTCACCTGTGGCATCAGCCATAACTTACTGCAAGAGTTCATGTGTGTTTTGCTAATGAGGTATTACAGCCAGTCAGGTGACTAGGAGCCAACTGCGTAAGAAATTGAAAAGTTAGTTACATAGCCTAGGGCAATCCCAATTGATACATTTAGCCAATAAAGTTTGGGTCTGAAATTTCAGTACTATCATGTCAACATTAGGTGGCAGCAAATACCTGGGAATTAATAAAGGGCAAAAATTTAGACCACCACATTAGGCTGCAAAGGATGGAGACAATGCACAACACAAAGCCCTTCAAACTACAGATACAGTCCCATCAGCTCCAGATAAAAGGCACAGAAAAAACAGGAGAGCATTTACTTTGAAATTCAAAGGAAGATCACAGGTAACATCCAATGACGAATGTAAAAGCAAAGCAAATATATATCTCAAAAGGATACATTATTTGGGAACTTCAAGGACATCAAAAGAAGTGATATGGTAATATTACAAGAGTTTGATTTGTCATTGCCTACAATGCACTGCATGGCTGTAAACACTATTGTTTCCTCTCTGCCTTCTGTAATGATTAGGAGTTTATACAACTTCTGTTTTACTATATCTTTTAAATTCTGGCAAGCGGTGCTATCAAAGTTGCATCAAAACGAAATGTGGCTGGCATATTTCACTAATAAGAGACAAACAGAACGATCTCTGAATTACTGTACTTCACTTTTTCTTTGGGTCATTTACACTTAGCTTCACTCAATAGTCAAGAACCAAAAGAGGGTTACAAACATAGCGTAGTAAGCGCAAAGGATTGTAAGTGGCTGCTGCTGTAAAATACAAGAGATTCACGAGAATGAAACAGGCTAAGTTTGTTCTGAGCGTTTGCTAAATTACATCCCACTGCTTGGCATCACACCCCTAGGTTGTCAGTTGAAGCTTCTGAACATCTGGACTATATATTACGAGCTTCTATTTCCTACATGAAACAATGCAGCTCTGCTAGATAATGCGGCTGAGGGCACATCGACGCTAGAGGGGGACAGAGCATCACACCAGATGAATACATACTACACTACCTTCTAAGGGGTGACGATTAGAAAAACCCCAGTCAGTGCAATGATTTAGGATTCCCAGACTTACTGCAATATTACAGTAAAATGGATGCAAGATAGTAATACTGTTTGAGAAGGTAGCAAGCAAGCTAGCCTGTTTTACTAATGAGTGCCACTACAATTCATTACAGCTTCAGAATTCCAAGAAATTATCTAACTAACTGATTAATATTTACCTGGGATCTAATGATAAAAAGAGATCTTTTCAGCTCAGTTTAAGGTGCAGTACTTCCCGAGAAACATCCAAGCAGGCAAAAGTCTTGAAAACAACATAACCCTTTGGGCGAAAGACCATCTTTTCATGCCCCTAATTCAGTGCCTGACACTGTTACCCAGGATGGAACTCCAACATACCACCAGGTATGTTAAGTAACAACAAGTAAGAGTAATACATATTCTAAGAAAAAGAGCAAAAATCTGTGGTAACCGTTAGGCACATCTTGTTCCACTGGAAGGGACCAATTCAATATACAAAGGGCAAAGTGCCAACCTACCTCCTTTCCGCAGCAGACAGATGGGCACAACGTAGAGCATCACACGCTGGATGTAATAGATTTCCATTTCAAATGGAAGCTGAGGAATAAGGAAAATTCATTATTAACAACTGAGTCACAAGGAACCGTTTTTAAGAAGGAAAACTTCTCCTTATGCCCCGCAAGAATCCCTTCATTTAAGTTCTTTTGTCACCTGCGTGTATTAACAAAGGGATGAGAGACATTAATGGTCAGTGCTTTGAAAATGCAGCTATCTGTACCCATCCCATCCTCCTTGCCGCAAACACGATACAGTGCTTCGAGCAGAGAATTTAGGAAATTAGCCAGAAGCACAATAAAGGAGGAATAACATAAGATAACATAAGCTCGCTCTCTTCCTTTTCCTTGTTAGTATAAATTACCAACAACGATGCAAAAAAGCAAAGTAATCAAACACCCCCCATATGGCAGCAGCCTATTTACAAAAAAAAGTTAACTGCTAGCTTGCAAGTGATAGAAGTCTATAAAGCAGGTATTTTTCATTACAACAATTTTAAAATAAAAGTTACTGCTGAGAGAGCCTGTGCAAAAATTTTCAAAAGACCTGATTTAGCAAACTGTACACATGGGACAGACACTACTGTGCTTCTCTTAAAACCAGTAAAATTCAAAATAGATGAACACCAGTCAGTCTTCAAGCTGCAGAAGAATACATACAAACAAGTTACGTGTTAGTGGTAAATTAGGTATTCCTCACCTGCTAACATCATTTGAGAAATTACTGTTAGTCATTTGTGTGTTTAGTTGAATTCATGTTACCTCTTAGAGGTCAGACAGACTGCGCTAAAATAATACTGTTCTAAAAATAACCCGAACCGGAGCCCAACTAATTCCAATTCTAGTTCTGTATGAGTTAGAAAAATTAATACACTGTATTTGAAAGTTATTCCCGTCTCCTCTAAGTGTCTTTGTCTATACCCACTTGTTCGGAAAAAAAGTCTCAAACTAGACCATAACACTTTTAAAATTGAACAATGGCAGGAAAAATTAAAATCCAAAATTCATAATCCAAGTTATTGTTGCAGTTCACTTAAAAGGCTGAAGAGACATACTTTTCTGATATATTTCAGATGTGAAAATTGGACAATACCCTTACTTGAGTCTGAAATCTCACAGGAGTAATGCAAAGCCAAATCATTAGCCTTGGTTCAAATGCAGACTCATTTTAAAGCCTAAAGTGACTCTGGATGCAAGTCTTACTATCATGGCCTGTCTGTTCAAAAAACCTTCCTTTTCTGTTATTGTCCAAAGATATTAAAGTCATAATGTTGAAACAGAAACATCACAAAAAATTCTGCATCAGCAGAAGTCAGAGATTGAAACAGTTCAGCTTTCTTCCTAAATAACAGTCAATAAACAGCAGATAAATTCTACAATTTTTTTAATCCAATTTTGAATTTAAAAGCCATTAAACCCAACAGCTGGATTCTATTAGTCCTGGCATCCTCCAGCTGAATACTTTAAACACTATCAGTGTCCTGACTGCAAACTCCAACATGTGCAGCCAACTCTTGGGAGACAGTAGGCTAAAGAATCTTCCATACAAGCTGTTGGGTTAATTTACTCTAAGTATTCTGTATCAAAACATAAAACCAACCAAGAACTTCACAGAAATTCTGAAGTTTCCTGACTATTAATCTTTTCTTTTGTCTCCTGTATTACCTGTTGAAAGATACCTAGGGCAAAATAAGGGAATCAAACAAGAATATCTGAAGAGAGGCTAACGCAGCTTTAGTAGCGAGAAAGGAAAACCTGTACCTCTCCCAACTGGAATACGCACACTTCAGAAACAATAGCTCCTAATATAAACAATACAACATGAGGCACTCAATCCCTGCCAAGGAGCATGCTCTAATATCCTGTGGTTTCATGTGGGCTTCTGCACTCGCCGAGTTGTGAGGGTCAGTTACACAAACGTTACACTCAGGACACTTCTGAGAACAGAGTAACAGTTGTTTTGCTGCAGTAGTGTTGACAATGGTTTTTTTTGTGTGTGTGTAAAACAAAACATTTTTTTTGCTGTGAAAGATTGATTGTTCTGAAGCCCAGCTAATTATGCAAATGCATTTCCTGGTATGGAACTGACAACGCAGACTTCTCTGTACAGCCAGGCACTCAAGCTGTACAGCCAGGCCACAATAAAGAGAAAAAAACAAACACAACAGATTAACTATAAAGTTGTACAGAACGACTGACTCACCCAGCTCTAAAGGTCTGGTCTGTAAGTTGTTTTATCAATAAACACTCATTCACAGATAGCAGATAGGTGCAGATAGTGGAGACAACATAGAAAGGATCACCCATCAATCCAGGATTTTAAAAACCTCTTCACGAAAACAAATTAGCAGTTTAGAATGTGATCACGTTTGAGATATCCAAAAATCAAAGCAACACTTATTCACAGAACATAAAGGAGGTCAGAATACTGCCTCCTGAGTTGATTCATCTCATAATATTTGATGGTATGCAGTTGCAAAGGCCATGAGTATCTAAATCCAGACTGCAACAAACCCTAAAGTAGACCCTCGCCACAGGCCTCAACAGACGTGTCTTCTCCCATCAGATGCCTTTGGTGGAACGCAGCAGCCACTCTCAAGAGCAACAAGTATTTCCCTAGTAACAGACCAATGTATTGATGACATATTTCTTTATCCACACCTGTCCCCAGATTCGGGAACATTGAACGTTCGTTATCAAGATGGACTACTCTGAACTCTGTATATTAATTTTCAATCGGTTTGCTGGCTGTTTGCCCTAAACTCCTCTCTCCCTTGCAGGCTGCTAGCATCACTCTTCCTGCATTTCACCTTGTTTCCCTTCTCAGGGCATTAAAACAAGTAAAGGTACAAGACAAAATGACAAATTATCCATTTCTTCTACTAACTCATATTCTAGGCTCTCTTAACAGTCTAAATGAATACAGAGTACAGGCTACCCTGCTACTCAAGATAATAGGTTCTTTTCCTTTAAAGGTTGCTACTTGAAGAAAAATCTGTTCATTGTCCATTCACTGGTTTTAACATTGGTATAAAATCATGCTGTGTTTCAAAACACAGCCTAATACTGACATACACTATTCCTCAAACACGCACACAAAATCCAGAGTACTATGTTAGCATATTTTGCAATAAACATTCAGACTATTCAGTTTTTACATTTTCTGATGAAACTTCTGCTAGAAGATGTACGATGTTTTGTTTTTTCCAGGAAGAGTTCAGCTCAAGGTAGCCACATCTGCTGCTTGCCCCCGCATCAGCCCAGTATGGTGCAGATTCAAAAGGGCCACAATTCCCGGGACACTTGCTAAGGGCTCGCTGGAGACGTACCAAGAATAAATAGCGAGCAGACAGTAAGCTCTCATCCCAGGAACAGGTAAGTTATGTATAACAGCCTAACTAAACCCTTAGCAGCCACTTTTATTGCTTGTGAGACTGCAGAAAAGAGAAACTATGTGATGAAGGATTAGAGCTCACCTCTTTCTTTTATCTCTGAGCAAGAAAAGTCACGGCCATCAACGGCAGTCCTCTGAGCACGTGATGGATGCCTCAACTTAAACCAGCTATTGCCCTGAGGAAACAATTAGGTCTTTCCATTGACTGCACTAAGATTTAGAAAAAGCTCTTCAAAACCATAGAGCTTCGAATAGAGTTGAGCCCAGAAGTCTAATATTTAGATGCGAGTTCCTCCCTGCCCCGCAAAGCATGGCAAAACACTAGTCTAAACTCGCTTCAGCTCAGCTGGTTTCAGTGGGAAGGGAGGTTGCTACTTTGCTCTGTTTTCTGAAAGTAGTATTCCTCCCTCTGCTAATTATTTATGCCTTGGTTTTATATTTGCAACAATAGCTCAAGCACTGTGTTGGGCAAGAACTCTCCCTCCACCATCCTCTACAAAGACTGCAGGGTATGACAGAAAAAGGAACAAAAGTAATTCAGCTCTGCCCTTTTCTATAGCACACCCAGCAGGCAGGCTAGGTGTCTGCAGTAAACATGGAATGGCATTCTGTACCAGTAGCTTTCCTAGACATAGTCAGTAAACCCAGATTCATAACTTAAAATTAATGACTAGTATCCTAGACAGGGTCAGTAATCCACAAATAAGCCGCAAGCAGATTTTTTTAATTTAACCTGTAAAGCAAACCACAGTATATATGAAATGGGAGAGGGGGAATCTATATAAAGCTGTACAATGCAGAAATCATGGGGCAAACAGCTACTAGGCCCATGTAACAGATGTTGGTTACTTCTCAACATATTCAGGATAGCAAGTGACTTATTTGGCAGAGGAGAGACAGTTGCTGGAGGAGTTTAAGAGAATCATCTCAGGACAGACATGAAGTATTTAAAAAGAAAAAAAAAAATCCAAAACAAAAACACAAGTGGCCTTTGGAAAACAGATTATTTCCAGTCCTGCTAAAACTCATTTCTCCAGCAGACGTCCAAACGGCAAGTAGCCAAGAAGCTGACCCACGTTACACTATTGTACTGTTCAGTACCGTATTATTCAGCCAATTCTACAGCTCAGGCACCAGTTTGTCCACCTGGCAGAGATCAGATAAGGGATTCCCACATACCTGAATGGGGCAAAAATAAAGATATGTTAATGTTGGCATTGATGCCAACAGCAAAGCCACTTAAAATAAATGAGTACCAGGGCTGTAGCTAAGTATCAGGCACCCATCTGTGTGGTGTCTGTGCTAAGGTCTAAACCAGTTTCCCCAGATTTTATTTGCAACAGTTCCTTTTCTGATATTTTCTGATATTCTGATATAGGCAAAAAAACCTAATCTCAACTTCAAGTAGGCATCTGCCATCTTCTACACAATCCAGTCAGTAGAGAGAATTATAATATAACCCCTTAAGGTAGCATTAATTGATTAGTTTTATCCAATATTATCTAGTTCTCATTTTCAATTAATCCTGTTAGGGTGGGCATATATACAGAGGGAGAGAATCAGAATCTGCATCTGCTACCAGAGGGAGGTGTTAGCATGCACAAGCACAGTCATGAGATTTATAAAGAGAGTCCGTCTGTGCTGAAGATTAGTAGAGTCGAGACATGGTGGAACACAGGACTAGGAATAATACCTTGCTACAGGGATGGAGGGGATCAGAAACATAATGAAACAAGAACAACAACTATATTTTTACTAGTATACAAATGCCAGAAGATCCAGCTAGAGCAAACCCCCAGGATTCCAACTCATGACATACCCAAATTCTGCTAATTTGAGAGGGAATTTTTTTCTTGGCCTGTCACTACAGAGATGAAGCTGACCAAGAAAGTTAGGACAATGCAGTTGTTCAATGCACTGCTGAGCTAAACTGTAGGCATTTATTTTAACTTTTATTACTGTTTTCCTTATTTGATCAGTGCTAGATTTGATGTTTATTGTATCTCATAAAAAGGCATTACAGTCTCCTGGTCACTCAATTTGATTATGCAAACCAGCACACATGTAATGACTCTAGGGACACAGTCAGGCATCTGTAGAATTGAGTCCAAGATAGAAGAGTTATATGTGCACAAAATACTAATTTCAGAAAGAGTATTTTTTACTTCCTCTACAGATAATACTGGCACTACTTACCACCAGTATAAGGTAAATTTGCATTCCCAAATAAAAGTGTGATTGTAAATTGCACTTACGCACCCATACCATTTTAACGTACGTAGCCTCGATACGTGTGAAAGATGCAGAATCAGTGGCTTTAGTACGAATAGCAGCCAAAGCACCACCTTTCCAGAGCCCTGGATGTCTAACCATACTGTTATTTTCACTTATGCCAGTTAGACTTAGACAATTTAGACATGACATCATGGGCTACCATTACTTATTCCATTTTGCTGTGTTGCTAACAGGCATTTGGGGCAAACTTTTTACTACAGTGCATCGTTACCTTAACAGTCAACAGAGATGCAGTAGGACATTATCATAGTCCCTAAAGACAGAGTGCACTGCAAGTATTGCTCAAAGTATGATTCTATTCCTAAAACAGATTTAGGCTGTGTACCTCTCAAGGCAAATAGTTCTAATAATACTGTCTAGCAACTTCTGGAAACATTAAAACTGCACCATCTCTGTGTTAGCCGAGACAGTAAGCCCAACGCCTCTAGGACATGTCTTATTTTTTACTTTATCTATATCAACATATTCAGGACATCAGCTTGCAAACAAAGCTTTAAAACCAGTAGAAATATTTTCCTTTAAAATTTGATTAATGCAATATGTTCGCACACATGCTCATACAAAAACAATTACTCTCCAAACACTTCACTGGCAGCTAAATTAATTTACTTGCACAGACCTGGTGCCACACGTTGTTTTGCGACTTATTTGAGAAACTTTTAACGGGCTTCCTTTCCAACCTTTGTGAGGCTTAGGCTAGCAGGACCTACACTGTATTCCATGTAATATAGATACGGAGTTAAAAGAGATCTTGCACTTGTGTATTTCTTCTTACACCTTTCTAGGCTCCTACCCAGGAACCTAACAATCTGATTCCCTTAACATTTTCTTCTCTATTTACCTGGAAGTCTTCAAAGATTACCCTATTTTCCATGTGATTGTTAATGCTAATCAAGAATGTTTTGTCTCTTGAGAATGAGAGAACTCTCTCCCACCTACCTGCCCAAAAGCATGCTCTCCCTCCCCCACTTCTAAATGAGTAGCTGGGTCAGGTGTCCAACTTCTCATGCTCTTACTTTCTGCCAGGCACTATATATTACAACCCTTTACAGATGTAACTAGGTATACAAATTTTTGTATGAACCATGCATACAGTAAAATATATGTCTTAAAATATCACAAAACTGAAATAAAAAGTTGAGGCATAAAATGATGACCATTCCTGACTGAGTCAAAAGCTTTTCAGGAAGGTATTACAAATCAGAGCAGAGGAACAGAGAGCACAGACAAATTTATTGCACTTTTTTTTGGAACTTCCTACTAAGTGTTAAGAGTTATTCAGTGCTTTCAGGAAAATGTCATTGTGGATATTTACAACGACAGTTATAGAGCAGAATGCACGTCTACCAAGAAATAATTTGGGCCAAAGCTGCAGTGCTATAAAACATCACCCATATTATCTTGTGCCAGAAGACACACAGAAAAGAGACTAGCCTAGCAAGCAGCTGTTAAGCCAAAAATATCCTAGAGCTGTATTTATTCCAAAAATATTTGCTCTTGGACGTAGTCCTTGGGCTCCTCTATCTCTAGAGAAGGGCAGAATTTTATACGAGTAGTCTGTATTTTTCCTGTTTAATCACCACTGCCCAAATATAAGTGAGATCTATAATAATATTAGAGAAAATACAAGTTAATGATTTATTAAAATATTTCAACATGTATTATTTTAACCTTAACAGGTTACTCCTAAAAATCCAATAGAAATCAGAAAGCTACCTAATTTGAAACAGGAAAAGTATTCTATTATCAAGAAATTCTATTTGCATTTTTGATTTAATGCCATTTCTATTCAGCAGTAACTAGTTTTAATAAAAACAATTGCAAACTGCAAATAAACATTTCTAGTATGAAAAAGAATATGTGTAGTTACCAGATTAGGAAGGACTAAAAGACTAAATCTTGAAGGAACTCTAGGCTTATACTACTGAAACCACTGAAATCTGAGAAAATGAGCAAGCATGTGCGCTTATATGTATATATACGTACACACACACACACACACACACACACACACACACCCATATGTGCATGCATAACAACTCTTAAAAATAATTCTTAGAAATATTTTATCCAGCTCAGATTCAGGACAACTTTTCTTAGCATTAATTCTCGACAGGTTTGAGTATTACTAGGGACACCAACAGGCTAATTTTTCTTCCAGAAGACAGGAAATTTGTAGCAGTTTTGAAAACCTGGATGAAGAAACCCTGCTGTGCCTAATTTGGGGGGGAGAGCAGGTGACAGATGCCAACAACACTGGGCAAATTCCAGGCCTGAGGAATCTCCCATATTCATGTGTACCCACTTCTAGTTTTTTAGTCTCCCACTACGTCATTTTAACCATGGGCCACATGCTATCCTGTGAAGCCGCTTTCAAAGCTATCACGTTCACTGTCAGTTTAAAGATCAGGGTGGAATGGACAATGAACTTTGTTCTACGCTTCCACTCTCCACATTATTAACTCTCCACATGGAAGTTTTTGTGATTGTGCTTGTAAATCAAAGACTAGTATTTTGGATCCATTCTAGTGACCTGTACCAGGAATTTACAGCCTGGTAAAACGGACTGAATTTTCCTAAAGCCAAATATATTTACTCAGCGTTCACTTTGATCATAGGAGGGCTCTTATGTGACTTCACTCAGGAAAAAAGCTTGTTGTTGGAGGTAAATAACTTGAAGCAAAAATCTAACTCAAACTATAATTTGTAGGACTAATAGCTGCCACCAGGCTGAAATAAAGACTGTATCTATAGCATATTCAAAGGCTTAAATGATGCTGACCGGCATACATCTACTAACAATCTAGCTTGCTTCAGTACCGATAACATTGAAACTGGCAGCAGAGATTTCAGCACCAACTATACAACTTGAACCCTGAATATGTCCTTGTATTAGCAGCCTACACAAATTGCATTGCTGCAACTTCACTGGTCTTGTTTGCCAAAGTTTCCTAGATTAAGCCCACCCCAGCTACGACATGATGCTACAACTACATTCCTGAATGCACTTGCTGCCACCCTACAAAAGGGTTTAGACTTTAGAATTAACCTAATCATGTGAAAGATATAAACTATTTTTTTGCATTAACTTTTTTCCCCACAATCAATTTACCCTGTAAAACACAAGGACAAAAGGTACGGCAGCGTAGCAACTGACGTCCAAAAGAAAACACACTTGACAGCTCCATCTCACAACGTAGCCATTCTGAAGTCTAAACTTTTTATACTTAAATTTTATTTATAGTTTTATATGCATCTGCTTGAAAAGAAACTAGTTCTTCAGTTTCAGGCATTCAATAGTGTTGTCTCAGACATCATTAAAATAATACTTACAAATAAAAAGAAAATGCATTTCAGAAAGTAGTTTGCTTGCTCCAGCAATGTAGAAGAAACACCTTTTAGATAGCTTTACAAAAGGGTCTGGGATGAAGAAAGGCGGCTACTTGCAAGTGTTAGTAATCTGACTGCCATATTCAAAACAGCAAGTTCTTCACAGTAAAAGAAGCAACTCAGTGATAATCTAGTACTTCAGAAAGATCTTAGCAAAAGAGCTAACTTACCTGCTTTGAGTGAAACACTCTCATCCCATCATTTTCTCAGTGTCTTAGATATCTCTTCAATACACAAATCCAGCAGGTATTTATAGATCACTCCGATTCATTATGCAAATAGTATGTAGCCTGCTGAATTTAATTGAGAGGGAGGAAATACCTGCAGAAACAAAGATATGGGAATAAAGAAGTTTTCCATGAGCAGTGAATTTACACGCAGCAAGAAATTTTAACCATCAAAACTTGCTTAGTATTTTAGAAGTATAGCTCCTAAACCAAATCTGTGTAATTTAGCCACCTCTAAAGACAGTTCAAGCACCTTTCTAGAGAAAGTATTGTAGGAAGAAATACACGAGGAGAAGGAAAGGTATAGTATACTCACCAGGCGCGTGTTAATGACAGGAAACAGCAATGCTAAGAGGGCCCCATTTAACATATGCATCTGCAACCTTAGAAGAGAGATGAGATATTATTTTCACAGATTAGAAATGAAATGCAAAGTTTTTATGTAGTATGTTATATGTACATGTTATGTATAGTTATGTAGTATTTTATGTAGTGTATCTTTCATAAAAGGTAGCAGGAAATTTGAGAAAATTCTGCTGGCTTTAATTTGAATAAAGCCACTGTTCACTGCAATAACCAGGATAAGAACTCTCTTTAAATAAACATTTTAATAATTTCCTGAAGTAGGACTGCTTTCTATAATGAGCTTTGGATTCCTAGAAGGTTTTGACTGCCTGTTCATATTAATCCTGTTCATATTAATCCTGTTCATGGTCCAGGCTGCTAAATGGTTGAAATTTTGCTGTTCATTTTGCTTTCAGAGCTTAAAATAGACATTTGAGAAAGTTTTTACTTTCATCCAACTCCATAAATGTACATGACATCAAACTAAAGCTTTGGGAATTTGGAAGAAGTCTGATTTTTGAGTCACTTAAATAAAAGAATTATATTTGTAAAGATGCAACAGAGAATCCCAAGCAAAGAACAGGGAAAGAAAGTAGTATTTAAATTACAGTGCTGTATTTTATTTTATACAGCTTTCAGTCATCTCTCCCTGAACCACTGTTGCATCAGGACCTACAGAAGTAAGGTCAGTACTGTTTAAGTCTACTTTATATAAGAGACAAAGTAAAGCATAAATTTCATTCTACAACCACTGCCTGTCATAAACTCTATTAAAAATTACAAAGTTTATAAGTAACTTGGGGCGGGGGAGGAAGTATTACAATTCCAAAACAGTTCTTCAAATGTCATTTATATGTCAGGACGTCAGAAAACAGAAAGGCTCATTCTGAAAAAGAACAAATACTGCAGCCTCTGCCCTGCAACCAGTCCTTTGCAAATGCATAGTAAATCCAGGATTTCCTAGACACCAGACTTACTTTGCACGCTCTCTGAGATGAAGAGGCACTAGTACTGTATCTCTGCATTCAGCCTACTCCCTGCCCAAATAAGGAGCAGCAGGAAAAAGTTGTAGCGAGACAGTAGCACCTCCAAAACAATTCATGAGGCATGCCCCCAGCATCATATTTTCCAGTCACTGCCTAGACTAAGAGAAGAAAGAGCCGAGTGAACTGTCACGGTGGCAACTACAGCCATTCCTGATTATCATTCTGTCTGGGAAGTCCCATGACCCTCCTCACAATATACTAGCTGTACCCCTATCATGCAACGCACATGAGAGAGGGCCTTTGAGAGCAAGAACTCTATAGGTAAGAACCTATAAAAAGTATGGGCTGTTTACTGGACTCTACTGCACTAGTCCATTAGACCACTTCCTAAAGTTAGTAACAATAAGCAATATTATAGAAAAGATTGCACACATTTGAGAAATACCCAAATCAGTAGGAATCTGCTTTAACTATTTAACTTATCTCCACATTTTAAAAAATAGACCCATACTGTACATATGGCCTTCCATGAAGATCAGCTACTAATTTTTAGTGAAGATAATCAGAAAGTACGAGGCACATGACATACATTTAACAAGCCCATAGGTTATTCTGTAGAAGGACACCTGTGCTCTCATCAACTACTGCGCGAATAGGTGTTGCCTGTGAGACCAAAACCACCACCAGTACAAAAGAAACAAGGGTCAGTGGACTCAGCACCCACAGCTGAAGCCATGACCCTTTTCAAGGTCTCATCATTCAGTCCAGCCAGTATGTCTTTCTAACTGAGGGCTGGATGCGTATCTTACTATTTTATGACTTAAGCCACAATCAACTTCTAAGCACACCATGCAAGTAGACAGAAATGCAGCAAGGATGGGGCATTACCTGAAAAGAATCATTGCAACCCGACATGGAGGACAGTCAAGAAGAAAAATCTGAAACATTAGGCAAAAAAAAAAGAAAGAAATTAATGATACGATCTTATTTAAACTCTATTTTGTGTATCTTTCTTCCTCAGTTCTGTATGTGACAGATCACTTCTACTAGAAGAACTGTTTTACAGCAGAGCTGGAAAAGACTCAAAATCATGAACAAATTAAAAGATCTCACATTACCTACATATACAAGGATTTAAGCAGTATGAGCAGCATCTAGGATTCAGCTTCTGCCAGTTCCTAAGAAGCAAATCAAGTTCTAGTCCATTTGAAATTCTCTCATTATTAAATATATATATACTTATATATAGATCTCTCTCTCTCTCTCTCCCCCTCTCTCAGGGCTTTTGTAAAGCAGATTACTGTATTACCAATCATTTCACTATTGTAGCCTCTATAGCCTTACTTTGGGAAGTGCTAAGAGGCTTTTATAGACAACCATCTTACATTAGATCTTCAAGACTGGGTCCGGCACTGCTGAAGCAAAGGAGAGTATTGTCATCATAAATGCTTAGTATTCAGCACAGCAGGGACCTTACCATGACCAGAGGATATCTCAGTATCCGTTCTATAGATAACCTTAGCAGTCATCTTTAAATACATTTGTTGCCTTATTTCCATAGAGTATTTTTGAAGTACTGTTTAAATTTCACCAGTAATTAGCTATCTATTTCCTAAAACAAAAAGTAGCCTAATGCAATTTGAGCAGTATATATTTGTTTCTCTTCGCAGGCCAAACTCCTACCATAAATACGACCTGGTTTAAATCCTTATGTAATAAAATATTGTTGATTAGCAACAATCTCCCATCTAACTTTCACAGCAACTTAAAACACTTCATATCAGCAAGTTTTACTCTGGATAAAAAGAAAAAACTGTGCAAGTGTTCAGTGTTAACCCCCTACCCCCCCTTTTTTTTAAAAAAATATTGTCCACTATGGGGGGGGGGGGGGGGGGCGCGCGCAGAAGAATTCCTTCCTAGTTTGGTCTGCTCTCTGAGAGAAAGTATTTCAGTAAAAAATGGATCATGCTTTTTTCTGTTGTTTCTAAAATAAGTGCACAATAGATTATTTCACTGCCAAGCTACTAGTCAACTCATTAAATCACTCCAAGTGAGAATATTTGAAGAACATGTCCACTTTGGGGACAAGTTGGATAAACTGAACAAACCTATTTCTTTGAAGTGCTACAGGGCCTACCTGGCCAGGTAACTGATGGATGTTCAAATTAATTACTAGCAGGCAATGTACTTGCTATAGCAACAATCGAAAGGTTGAAGGCTGCATCATTCTATTCAGCCCTTGTGCCTGAAAGGGCCTGTTATTACCATATGAATAGATGCGCACATTTCAAATATTTTATTTCCAGTGCAGGTTCCTAATATACAGCCATTTATTTCTCTAATCAAATTACTTGTATGTTTTAATTCAAGTCCGTCAGTCTCAATAACAGTTTAGAATGTACACATACACTCACAGGGAAAAAAATCTTTTTCCTTAGTCATACAGAACTCTAATAGAGGCACAGCAAGAAAAAGGCATCAATTAATTTAAAGAACCTCAAGACATTTGCTTAGTGAATGCTCCTAAAAGCCAGTCAGAGTTTCTTTCAAGTCTTGTATTTAAAAAGCAAGCCATTTCTACTCATCAAGGAAGGTTAAAGAGTAAGTGAACACAATGGATGCATGATGACAATCTGCTAGTGGATGCTTTCTTTGCTAAGGAAAAAACAAAAAACCCACAAAATCTTATGTGAGGTCTATGTATCACCTTACACATTAAGGCCCATATGGCTTCTGGGAAAAGTGTCCAACACTTACTAATTACATGTCATCATTCCGTCATTTGATATTTTTGCAACAGACTCTGTCTACTAACTCAATTAAAGTTTCATCAACTGTGGACTATATCCCTTCTGTCGTGGACCATAAAATTTTCCCTTCTGTGGTCTCTTATAATACCTGTTTTTTCCCATGCTATTTGTATATATTCAAAGTATATATTCAAAAAGTCCAACTTTTTAAACATTCCATGATATATGTTAACAGAAGGAGAGACGGCATTTAGAGTCCCACTAGTTCATTTGAACCTTTAAATTCAGGTATCTTATGATTTCCTTACATTCATTTGAAGTACTGTTCATACTTAAATGAAGAAAATTCTACTCCTCCAGTACAGATTTCATTTTTTTCTTTTTATTTCCTACATCTTAAAAAAAAACAAAAACAAACTGAAATGTTTTTCTCTGTGTACACAGAGAAATGTGTCTTAATCACACCAGTCATTCACTTTTCTGACACACTGCAGAGCGTTCCAACTACTGAACGGCAGAGGAAAAACTAGGGTACAACTCTATGTAGCAGCTGAATCTTAATGTACCTGCTGAATCTCACCATTGAGGTGAAACAGTAGCAAGTATTAAAAAAGTATGGTCATAATAGTTACAAAGATTGAGATGAACTCATCAACCTAATCCAAAATACTTTACTGCCTCAGAGACAGGCAAAGAAGAGAACAGGATTCACAGCTGCTCATTTTCAGGTCAGCTCTACAGCAACAAACACAGTTTCCGGATTTGTGATGGCAAAAGAAATATTAAATATTTTTGAGCATGCAAGTCCCTCTGTTATGAGGGATCTTTCAGAAAAATGTGTTTGTCTTTCATTTTTGGGAAGGATAGCAGGGAATTTAACTGGCATGTTTATGTTAAAACTTTAAGATAGTGAAACAGATCTTCAAATGTTTCAGCTTTAGCAATTTAATATCAAGCACTTTCTCTCTAAATACCTACTTTCCATGATAAATAAACCTCACAACCTCTTAAAAGGAATGTTTTACAGACCCTTTGTAGCAGATTTACAGAGGATTATTTCACAGAGTAGATTTAAATGTTAGAGAGCACCATCATTCAGCTCACATAGTAATTAGCAGCCTGAAAATACCTAGTTCACAGCAGACACGCTCATAAGCTCTAACGTACTGAGTGTTCACATACTCATTCCATAATAATATTACATTTCACTGTCATACTGGAAACGCAATCCTTAGCCTTGAGGTAGGAAACAGCTAAGTCTTATAAACTGAACAATATCATATAAAGTTAGTGACATGGCTGTGAAGAGTACCCAGCTTCTGTGTTCCTGGTAAAACTCTGAAGTTTTTACTTGCTCAGACTAGCAGAGATAATAGCCCCCATCCTAGCTGGCTCGTTGCAGACATGAGACAACATATATTTTAAAGTACACTGAAGGAGGCTCTTCCACACACGTTTTTATCTGATCATCATTGCGTACATTCAAGGCAGAATAGCTAAACTTTCAATTTAGAAAAAAGCTAAGAAACAACCGCAATATCCCTCCTCATTTTACCCATTATATTTTCACGTGTTACAAAGGAAAAGAAGGACAAAAGAATTAACTGGAAGCCCAAAATGTACAAAGTAACATTTGAGAGAGGAAAAATAAGCTATAAAATATTCATTGTCTGACCTGCTGAATTCTGGGCACAGTTTTGGTCATTCCCTTCCCTCTCACTTTTACACACACACCACCCACCCAAAAGACAGCAGATTTGGGAAAGGGTTACAGAAGTCAACAAGAATGATCAAAATGTATTGAATAGCTTCCATACATGGATCAATTTAACACATCAAGCATCTTCGACCTGAAAAAGATTTTGGGCTGAGGGGAGCGAGAGAAAGAGAGGATACAAAATCATGGGTGGTCTTAGGACTTGTTATCTGTGCGTTTCCTTACGTGGGCACAGCACTGTGAGTCAGGATGCTTGAGAGACAGAAAGCAGCATTTCAATCTTTCACCAGCACAGGACCAGGAGATTCTGAGATTCTTTTCAAGTAATAAACTACAAAGAAATTCAAAACACTGGTAAATCTGCAAACAGAACTTCACTTCAAGCCTGAGGACCCAGAAGAAAACAGAAGTCAGAAAGTCAGTCAAATTCCTAGTTGCTCTGCAAGACCATAAGTACCGTCCATCCCCATGGGAAATATTTCTGGCACGAAGAACTGCATGAGCAGCACTCCCTCTGCACAAGCCCAAATACAAAGGTCACACCAGAACACATGATGGGTCACCAGGGCTGTCAGAAGTTGGAGACTGTAAGGGAGAGGATTGCACTGCTTAGCTATTCGTCTACTGAGAGGAGACCTGAAAGAGACTAAACTCATGGTTGCATTGAACCAACCCAGGACTGGGTTGAGAATCAGCCTGTTCCATAATGCATTTCTTGAACCATGCACTGAGAAAGAAGAGAAAGCTCCAAGTGATATCTGCAGCTCTGGGACAGACTGCAAAGAAGGAAAAGGATATTTCCCCCCCTGCATTAATATGCTTAAAAATTGTATAGAGTGAACATGTATGTGATCCAATCATTCAGTATTTGATGGAGTTTCCAAGAAATATCATGTCTGAGTTCCTTAAACAGCAGCGATCATTATTTTCTTAAATCTAATTTATTAGTCATCTGCATTACTGTGGTAGGTAGTAGAGCCTGCATGTAAAAGGACTATTCTGAAGACCTTATCAAGGTAATATTGCATGAATTTATCGAGGAGAACTTCTGTAATGACAGACAGGATCATGTGAGAGACTACAGAGCTGCACAGGGATCAAAAGATAGAAACATTATGACCTAGAGCAAAATGTTTCTTCCTTTGGACTTAGACGCACTGTTCTCTCTAAGAAGTGAGCAGAGCAAAGTCTATTAGGATTCACACCACTGTTAAGTGAGGTCAATGGAACATTTCTCTCCCTTGTGTATCAGTCCTCTCCTCCCATGCAAAAAACACAGAGAGAGAAAAGGCAGTCTTCACTATTCCTACGGTAATGTATGCCAACTCTTCATTTGTCAGCTAGTCCAAAAGGAATATTCTGCAAAGTATGCCTTCCCTACCTTTAATTTCCTGGCAGGATCGAGAAGATAGCAATACGTAGATATCACAAAGTATTACATTTGCCCTCCACAAATTCCTGTTAAGCTCCTTCCCTTTTAATCACCGGAAGCAAGCATAACCACTCAGAGGGAATAAGGAACTGGGGAAAACAGGTAATTCTTTTTTTTTTTAATAAATGCATTTTTAGAAGTCAGAATTTACAAAAAAATTACTCCTTGACATTGCAGTAATGTCTCTAGGTAAAAGTCAAAAATAACATGCATGGAAAAAAGGCTAGATATCCACTGAAATAAAGTGGTATTTTGCAGCAAGTTTGGGGGCTTTTATTGATTATATCAGTTTTCCTAATGGCAAAAATATTAAAATGCACCCACATCTCCAAAGTGTGAACAAATTTAATGTTGGAACAAACACCTAAAATTCACAAAAGACTGCAACTTTATGAAACCACAATGAACTATGTTAACATTAACCTGACAGCTCACTTAAGACAAATTAATTTTCTAATCTGCATGCACTATGGTAACCCCTAATAGTATTTTCACTTCTTGCACTTTAAAGCATTACTTACGCTGCAATTACCAGATCAGTTTTGAGATATTCGAGGTTTCCATTATTTGATTTTTCCAGTTCATATGGAAATAATTTTATTTAAACAGTCTTTCACAATTTGCAAATCTAGACTTCAGCAATGTGCATGTGCACCCGTATGAGTTGGAAAGAGGTAAAGAACACAGTCAGACACATGGAGTTTTCCATTTTCCATTTAACTGTATTGCTAGATTGGACATGGTAAGAAAGGAAAGGGATTGGGTGAGGGGGAGGGCTGTTTGTTTTTTTAATCCAGCAGTGCCTCTTAAGTACATTTGCTATCAATCACTTTTGGTGGAGGGGGGAAAAAAAAAAGTCCCTGATGCAAGCAGATTTTCCTAAATGGCATTATTACAAATCCAACATGCTCAGATGTTGAGAGAAACTCAAACTTCAAGATGTAAATGTCCTGATATGTTACCAGGCTACTACCTATAGTAGCTAAAATTTACTACGTTAGGAAGATTGCTAGCATTTTCCCCATCTTGCCATTATAAGGCATGACTAGCCTACAATTGAGATCCTAAAAACAGCTGATTAAATCTCTAAAATGAAAGGCTATGATACATGCTGGAGTCAAGTCTAGAAGAATTCTCAGATACTGATGAGAAGGTATATATTTGTTTTACAAGCTCCAAAAGGTTTATGAGAACACTGCCATTTCAAAAATCATTTCTCATGTCAGCCACAAATTTTCCCATTTGTCTGTTTGTCTAATGGTTCCTCGCTTCTTTGACATTTGATAAAGCCACATTCCACCACTAGTTTGACTAATCAGCATTTCAGAAAGCAAGACTACTAAAAATCCCAAGAGCTGTTCTCAAAAGGGAAGCACAATCTTTCATTTGAAAAGGATGCAACTAAAGAGTATAATAGCAATAATGTATCTGAACTGAAGTAAAATATCTTTTCAAATATCTAGGCCTGGATACCTTCCAATTTATTTAATGTTACTGTGCCACTCCATGTGCACTATGAGTAAGGAGAGCTGGGGTTTTTTCTATTACTTGGCTGCCTCTCCAGTTTTGGATTCCAAAATATTCCAACACTCTTCAAAATATTACACCTAAAGCTCCCTTTAGAAGTATTTTAATGACATTATTTTTGAGTTGGTGAATTGAGGGAGAGAGTATAGTCAAAACTTGTCATGAAACACTTGTCTTCTACTAATCTTTGTCCTACTGAGAGACAGATATGCAGAAAGATGATTTTGCTTGATCAGAAATAAACTAACGGCAAAAGAAGATGATCAAAAAGGCAGAAGGGGAAGGAAAGAACAAGTCACGCAACTAACTATTCCAGATTAAGCTTCAGACAAAGTAGCACCCATCACATAGATAGGAATGTTTACAGAAGTCCAAGGAAAGTTGTTTCTGGCAAAAGTTGCCTGAGCATGCTACAGGTAAAACTCTCATGTCTCATAAATGCAGCACAGAAGATTTCATTTACCTTTAATAACAGCAGCTTGCCTGTCTCTGTGAGCCATCTGTTTGATTTAGTGCCTGGTTGCAGCCGCAGCAGACTGGAAATGTATCTTTCTTTTCAAACACTCCAGTCATGCTCAATTAACCAGGTCATAAATTGATTGTTTTAATACACTATTTTGAAATGAAGAGGTTAGCTTTTAATTGCTACTTGCAACATTCAGAGCAATATGAAAAATCCATGACCAAATTCTGGAATGAATTAAAGAAAAAGAGAAAAAAGGGGGGAGGGGAGGAGGAGGGTAACCCTCTGCTCAATCTCTACCTAAATAAAAGCCTTTACTCTTTCTTAGGTGTATCAAAGTACCCTCTAGAGCAAAAGAGATTAAAAGGTATGTTTAAAAGGTTACAGTACATTGGCTTTCACTGTAAACGTGAAAAATATCCATTTCCCCCCTACAATGATAAAACATAAGGCAAGGAACATTCAAGCAGCTGGATAATTTAAAAGGTGAAGAAGATTTTGTTAAGTCTAGAATTCATTTTTAAAATAAGTTCAAAACAATCAACCTATTATTTCTTATCAGAAAGTAATATGCTTTAATAACTCCACCATAAACCTCGATACCGAATCAAGGCTGTAAATTAGATGTTGATCATTTTTATTAATTATCAATTCAGCACAAAGCAGCCATATCATTTAGAAGCCATCTGTGTGCCTACTAAAAAGCAACTCTTTAAAACTCATAAATACAGTTTGACAAATCAGGAGATAAGGTTAAGATCTTTTAGAATGCCAAATCTGAAAAGAGAACGGACACTAAGAGATTGTTACATTCTCCTTGCTATACAGCAACAATTAAAACGTACTTAACCTCTCAGCATAAGAAGCACAGTTGCCTTTCTGCAGCTGTCAGATGGATTCAGGGATTAATTAATTTGTCCTGTGGAACTGTTAATCTATTGTTAAGAGTACTCACAATTCAAAGCAACATTGCTGGCAAAGCATTACATAACACTACAGTAAAAAGTGGTTCCTGTGTTACACAAAACAGACTCTGGGAACATCTGAAGCTGCCTGCCCCTCCTTCCAACCTCCCAGTTTCAACCTGGGGATGAGAGAGGTGTAGCAAGCTGAACAATTTCCATCTTCTACTCTAAAGACTAAGTAATGTCTTGTAAAATATATATATTCATTGGGACATTCTAGGTTAGTCTCCCCTTACATAGGCTTAGCTTGTTTATCAGAAGAACCTGTACTCCGTTTCTTCCATTATATAGTCCTAGGTGAAAGATTTTCTAGACTTCTCGTATTTTAGGATTAATTATTAACATAGGACTCAGGTCTTCCTATGTGTATCACAGCAGCATTAGTAATGACATCTTAGGTATAGTTCAGAGGGAAAAAAAGTGCACTGAGGCTATTTTTCTTCCTTTTCCTCTAATCACCATCTGCACTAGGCCTTCACTAGTAGTGGGTTACTTCCTTCCCCACTCCTAGCTTAATGCTGTTAGCAAAAGGTGACAATAAGAAACTAATCTGGGGGAGAAGAAAAAAAATGCTGACTAGAAAAATAATATTCAAGTCTCCAACTTCCTAATAAAATACTACAGGTTTAACTTGCATTTACATCTGTCAATGATTCCGTGAAAGCTCACATGTTCCCAATAAGATTTTCATATGCATATTCATATCTATTCACTTTTGTTACATATGCAAAGCATGAAGTTTCATATCACAGCTTCCTACAGAAGCAAAACCATTTTAGCATATTCTTGCTCTACTCTGCCTCAAGTCACTAATACCTTTTTATTGTCACAGTTCACCAATCCCTCAGTTGTGCTGATGAAACAGTTTAAGGACCATATACATTCATTCCTTCAGTAGACAAAAAAAGCACATTCTGAAAAAAACCTTGTTTATATACCATTTCCTAAGATATGCAGCTCTTTCATATTTGACATGTTACAAGGATAAATTTACTAATATTCCCTCCAAAAAACTAAACTGCTTTTCAGGGAATCTGCCACAGCAACAAAGCATGAAGACATTAAGGAAACAATGTTAAAAGATCAGGGAAGCTGAAAAAAATAAAATGCTAAAATGAAGACAATTGTAGAACTAAAAGACCTTAATTCATCGAGGCGTTAAAACTCAAGTCTTCAGTAACTTGATCATATAATCTGCCTCTCTCCTCCTTTATTTCCCCCTGCCCCCAATAATGGACACTTCAGTTTCAACCTTTCTGTTCCTCTGTTCTAAAAGCAAAATAATGTCGCCTAATATCACAAAAAAGTAAATTATTGATATTTTAGGGGGGAAAAAAAATCATACATTGTTACAAACATTAAAATTAACTTTCTTGTGGGCTATTCTGTAGATTAAAACCTGAATGGTATACTGAATGTTTCTAGCTTTTCTTTCCTGGCCAATACAGGGGGATGATTGCATCTTCAGCCTCAATAGAAGTTTTGGCAAAGATATGCAGATAGTGGACAATGATTTGGGAAGATGAAGGTTATTTGGGAGTTTATTGGTAGTTTTATTGAAGACTCTGCATAATCTTATATTTTCCTTGTTTTATTGGGCTACCTCTTCTAGACTTTGTTTTACAAAAAGTTCTTTGACTTTATTCAATTTCATTTAGACTCTTTTTTTCCCTCCTAAAAATAGAATATTATGTTCATCGCCTGTACAGATACAAGCATTCTGCCTTTACTACCTTTTGATCCTGTTGGCCAATGGCAACCAAATTTGATAGACTGCAAGATCAACTTTCAGATAATTAACTTCCCATAGCTTTTGTCCAAACTGATGTCCAGGCAGGGCAGAGACACCTTGTAAGTGCCTCCCAAAGCCTAAAATAATAATAATAAAAAAAGGTCAAAATGGCATTGCACATGAAAAAGGTTTCCATTAAAGAGTGCCATCAAACACAAAATATAGATATGAAAGAAACCAGTCTACACTGTTTTTTGGAGTTTACAGAGCTAATTTAAAAGATGAAATAAAAACAGCTGATGTTATTCTAGTAGGATTTGAAAAGTAAGTTTCAAAATAGTACCTTTTGAGTATGTCAGGATAATTATGATAATAAAACGAGTCTTAAGCACACTGATTTTTTTTCTTGAGCACAACTTAGAAGATGACTGTATAAAATTATTTTTAATTTTTTACCCAGAGAGCAACTATCTTAGATCATAGGATTTCAATTAATTCTCAGGAAAAGTACAGTCACCGACATTCACAATTACCATACGTATAAGGGATCAGTCCAAACTGAATTAAGTTCTGTTATGAAGGAAGAATTATGCAAACAACTATAAACTTAGCTTGATACATGACTTATCTTCTACCTCATAGCTGCTACAATACCGTATGGAAAAGGCTTTCTTTTCCTAGATTTGTTCTCTAAAAATTTTTAGTCTTTCAATGGTCATGTACATCATACCTTAAAACACATACCATCCATACTTGCCTTTGCAGTTTGTCCACAAAGCTGAGTTTCAACTACTCTCAGTCCTTTCACAATACTGCATCTATCTATACCCTTTGTAATTTCTTCAGGTGGACAAAGTACTGAAGAACAGAAATGTTTTTCTCCCAGTTTTCTGAGCACTCGCTGCAGAGCCCTATATCCGAGTAAAATACGAGTCACCTGCAGTCCCACCAACGTTTTCTAGTCAAAAATCCATAATTTGTTTTCCATATTGGCAAAGAGAATTATATTTTAGAGATAATCACTAACCACTACATCTTCAGTGATTGGCTTATTACATTTATTTCCCTGGACTTCAGAGTTATAGGTTAGTCCTTCTTTTGCATAAAAACGCTTTATTAATGAGCTCAATCAAGAATACTCCTGCTTTATATATAACATCAGAAGCTGATAGAATTAAGAGGGTTTAGCTGAGAGAATTAAGAGAATTTAAGTTTTTGGCTTGATAGAGAAGCTAGAATGCAAGAAGTTTCTATTTTTCCAAGCTGCAGGATTACCCAGAGATTACCCTGTGATTACCCAGAGATTCGTACTGTTCTTCTCAGTCTCACTAATAAGGTATTTGGAGATGATTTTTGATTATGTTAAAAAATTAACACCATGTACCATACTAAGTACTTCTGGAGCAAGAGGCAATCTTTAAAAACATCAGGATGATACATATGTAATAGTTGTTTTTATTATAGAACATCATGTTAGCCAAAGAAACCGGAACAGTGACATAATCCAAAAAAACCCCAAGGCATATAGCACCATATTCCTGGTAATTTAAGTTGGCATTTCACTAACTACCAAAGTATTAAAGTATAAACAACTAAATTCACTTGGCACTAATTACTTGTCAATCTGAATAAATACAAACCCTTACCACATGACATGACATGACACAACATACCTGTGCCCCTTGAACTACTGCCATCCTTCTAGCAGTGAAATACACCCTTTGGCAAGAAATAAGCCTTGCCGCCAAGAAATACTGGTGCTCTCGGTGCTTCAGTTGTTCTCTATCTGCCCTTTTTCACCACACACTATGATGATTTTCCTTTCCAGGAATCAGCTTTAAGAGGAAGTATTGCAAGTTAATTTGCAGTTAGAGAAAGAAAGACTTGTTTTATGCTGAAGACAAGCAGCATGCTTCATCATCTGATGTTTATGAGCTGCGATTATGCACATCTTCCACTTAAGTTTAAATGAAGGATTTCATGTCTACCAGATAATATTTCAGACCACTGAAAGGATTGTTGACCTTGCTACAACAGGCTCACACAGCTGCTAAATGTACTGATTTGGGAATAAGCTGTAAGGTATACTATGCTCCATATATATGCTCATATATATCTCCTTACATTTTGGAGAGCTTACATTGTCATAGGAAATTTTGCCTTCACTGCTCTATATCTTCCCCAAGAATCATAATACATGCAGCAGTGAATGAAACTCTGTAAAAAATAGCTTTGCTTTAGAATACTGCTGCCCTTTAAAAATTGCATAACTCATTAAACTTTTACATGCAGGCTATTGCTCACATTACCCAATACAGTTGTTGCCATTATTTAGTGTCATTTCTATAAATATTTACTGAATTTATGTAATCAAACGTTCTTCATACCCACTATCAAACAACAGGCTACAAATGACCCTAGATTTTTAATTCAAGGTTTTGAAGAGAGAGAATATAAAAAACACACACACTGGACTCTTCCAAATATTAAAAGATATTTAGGAGCAGTGTATGAAAATTAAATTTACAATCACACCTAAAAATCACATTTGACCACCTAATCAGATTTTTTCCAATGTTTAAAAAATTGGGGGGGGGGAGGGGAGGAAGGGGGAGGGGGAGGGAGAGAGAGAGAATTAATGAATTATACGCTGGGACAGATTCCCAAATGATGCAGACTCAGTCAAGCTATATTTATTACGTACGTTCTAAAAACAGCCCATTGTTTCTAAAAAACACAGTAGCCTCTTACAGAGGACAGGAAGGCTCCAGGTCTCTAAAGAAGCTAAAACTGGAAATAGTGAACATAGGATTTATTATTTATCAAATTACAGATGTACTTAGCAGTGATTTTAATTATACAAAGTTCAGCTCTAAGATCAAGATCACTGCGTGAAACTCAACTCCCCTATATTTTAGACATTTCTTCCCCTTGTCTTCCCCCCACCACCACTTTCCCTTTAATTTAGTTCCCTTTGCCTAAAAAGATCATTGTTTGATAGAACCATCCAGCAATGTGTGACTATTTCCTAAAAAGCATTTTCTTAAGGACATAAATTTTGCATTTAGGACAGTCTATTCCAGCCAAAGGTATGTTCTATACATATGGTAAATCTTTTCCTGCTATACAAGGAAAAACAGGATTGCAATACACTACTGGTCTTAAAATGTGTCCCCTTTAGCATACCCTTTCATGCCAGGTTTACAGCAGTATCATTGGTCCAATCACATACTCAGTCTTAATAACTGTTTTTCTCTTTTTTTTTTCTTTAAGAGGTATTCAAATCATCTTCAGTAAGAGCACTCCACGTAGAGAAAGAACTTAAAAAAAAAAAAAAAAGTCAAGCTATAACAGAATTCTTACTTTCTATAGAGGCCATTTCTCCTGCTACACCACACCAACTAAATAACTGCACTGCACAAATACACCTCCATCCCCGTGGGATAGCTGTCAAAGATACTACAAAAATTCCCATTCTACCTTTATCCAAAAAAAAAAAAAAAAAAAAGCAGCTTATCAAGAAACAAATAGTTTCGGTTCCCCCCACCCTTTTTTAAATGATGCTGCACTTACATCACAGGTGAAAAAACAACATTGTCATTCTTCCTCCAAAAGTTAAGCAAGAAACCTAAACTAAGTCCAGGTGTGGAAATAAACTGTATTATTTCTAGATGATTCAACTAGCTGACAGGATGGCAACAAGCTCTCTGAATCTGATTAACCAAGAGAACTGTTTTGGTAGTTTAAACGAGTATGTTCGTTTGACCAACACTTTAGCCTTCTGATGACACATCTAAACTAGTTCTTCCTGCTTATGAAGGAGATTTGATTTGAACACTGGTTGGCGTAAGTGATATGCAGAAATTAGACACCTGAACAAAACACATTTATTTGCACAACTCAGTAACCATTATATTATGCAGTTTTGTCTACTCAAATACACCGCAAGGTTTAAGTCTCATTTTATTTTGTTAGTTCATTTCACTTTTAGGTCATTCTAAAGCAGGACTTTTGCTTTTATGCAGACAAAATTGGAGGGCAGTTTCCAGTTCCAAATATTTCTGGCTTACAGCCCAGAGCCTTTGTTGCTCTGAGATGAAATAGTCTCAGCTTAGAAAAGGAAAATAGAAATCGAGTGCAAGAAGAGACCTTTACCAACAGCTACTGTTGGCTTCCCTTTCAGTGACCTCAAATGTTGCAGCACGTTTCATCTCTTCACCTCCTACCACTGTTCATCCTATTGTTTAGGCCCAGCAGCAGGATTATGTACAAACAATTGTAAGAACAGAAGAAAATGGTAACATTGTATTTTCATATATCTCATTGCCAACCTGCTGCCTTGAGCAAACTCAGAGCAGAAGAACAAAACTCACAAGATTCCAACCGTATATATTTTTTCTTGCTGATGGAAGACATCAGTCTTGTTATCTAACTTGTTTTCTCTATTGAACGCTGTTGTTTTGCAACTGTTTTCATCCTCGACATTAAACATGGGCCTGCCTATACCTAAGGCAGCTGTTTAAAGATGAAGAGGCGTAACTTCTGCATTTTGCTGACATACCATCTTCTGAATTTCACAGAATAAACTGCTGTATAATAACTAATTTCCAATTAGTTATTAGCATAGATTTAAACATGCTCCATAACTGGTTTGCAACTGTGGTCTGAAAGAGATTATTTAAAAAGAGTTGCCCATGCCTCGCTACAAAAGGTAAATCTCTGTCTTCCCGGAGGAGACCATTAATAAATGAGCTAAATAATAGTAGCTCCCTGATTTATGCATAAATACCAGCTTTTTCTGAACACCTATAATAAATATCACATTACTATTGTAACATAATATCATAATACCATATCAGGGGAACTAAACTTATCTGTCATAACAGTAATCTAACCTTACCTTCTAATCCAGAGAATTAATCGGAAAATCTTCCAGTAAATATTAAGAGTTAAAATAATATGGCCACATTCCATTTCTTTTCATTTCTCAAATATTTCTACAGCTCTTGCCTAACTTATGTTTTCCATTTCATTACCAATATTGACTAATTGATTGCACAGCTATTGTTACTACTTTATGGGCAGCAAGCGTCCTATAGTCCTATGAGCTAACGTTGCATCACTGCTAAGCAATTTACATACCCTACTAATTAAGTTCTGGAACAGCAAGTTAATTGCTATAAATGTCTTGCATATTTCTGTAAAGAGCTTGGTTTTCCCCTCTTAAATGGATACCCATCTCCCTTAGACCTCTGGTACTACAAGAAAACAATGTTACCATTTCTTTTTCAGAAAATGCTCTCCAGGAGTGAAAGTAAGAACTGGCTTGATCTGTTACAGCCTAGATCAGTTGCCCCTGATCCTCTGCCTTCTGCAAAGGGAGACTGAGAGTAAGAACTACATTGGTTTGATTTTTATTTGTTATTGCTATTAGACAGATATTTTTATCATGGCAGCTTTTATGAAAGTCTTTTTGACATTCTTTTATTAATTCTTGAGCTTAAATTTTGTAAATTGTCCAGTGTTGAGGCTAGAGCATTAGAGAAATTAAACAAAATTATAAAGGAGTTTGGGAGATGTCAAAAATAATTACATTCTCAGTGAAGGTGACTTCTAGGTACATGTACAGGACCACTGGAAAATAGAGCTCATAAGGTTTAGATATCACAGTTCAATAATTGTTTATGAACATTTCCAGTATTCCAACCGCTACACAAACTGTATATTAAAGTGCATCTGCAAGCTAGACACAAGTCATTAAGTTACACAGTGTACCCACAGGTATTCAGCCAGACCACTTATTTCATCCCACAGATAAATGTGACAGAGGTAAGACTGGCCTCCTTACCATTCAGCTTTTAAAATTAGAAAGCCAGTATCAAAATTTTCTGCACGAGGAGTAATTCATTTCTTCAACAACTTCACAAAACACATTCACATCCCTGAAAAAAAACTTACCTGAAAACATTACCAGTGAACTACATCAGCCTGTTAGCAACAGCCTTGCTTTCATTAAATTTGGTGCAAATTTTACCACTACTGTCACTGGAAACAGCATTTTCTATTCTTGAAGCAATGATCAGGTAAAGGTAACTAATCTTTTGCCTTTCCAAGCAGGAAGTTTGACATTAGTATTTTCATTTGACGTTTGCTTCTTCATCGATTTCAGTTTGGCCAATTAAAAACTAAATCATTATTAAAAATTTATATCAATTCTTGACATTTGTACCCTTGTTATGCACTTTTGGTCCACAACTGACTATATAAAAATACTGCCTTGCAAGTATAAAGCTAAAGCAAACTTCCTGGTAACCACACATGGGCCTTACCTCCATCATAGTGACCACATGACATGGACTCAGTAGGTAAATGACAGTCTTGGTAGCAAACTTGAACCCCACCTCCAGCCCAAAGATGAGACAGAGAGCCACCAGTAGCAGATTTTTGCCCAAGCTCTCCTGCTTAGCCTGGGGCTGCTGTAGCAGATGACCCTCCAGCTCCCTGCAATGCAGCTGCCTCAGCTTCCACAGGGACAGAAGGATCTCCACAAAACCCACACTGAGGAAGACCAAGCTCTCCAGCAGACGCTGCTGCCCGGAGAGAAAGGCAGCGCATTCTGGCCCTCCATTGCCAGCAAAGCTGGGCTCCACCCCCTCCGTACAGCCAGTCCAGGAGATTATGGAGGCTGTAACGGGACATGGTGGGATAGTGCCTCTTCTCCTCCCCGTCACTGTCCAGGAACAGGTAGGAGCAAGATGGAATCAAAGCCAAAATGCTGTCGGGCTGACGAAACATGAAAAGCAAGGACGTCCCCTCTGTTCCCTCCCGAGCTTCAGGAGAAGCCAGCAGCCCACAACAAGGCTACACTGGGGGGTTTTTCCTCTTGACGCCAGGACGGTAACTGCAAGCAACAGCCTGCAAGGGGAGAGGAGTTACAGATGAACGGGGTCACTGCACAGCGGTGCCAGCCGCTCGCCCCGAGACCCGTTACCCTCCCAGCCCCGTTAACACCCTTCACTCTCCTCCGCCTGAGCGTTACAGGACTGCCCTTCTCCTCGGCCGGCACTCCCACGTGCCCCGCCCCGCGGCCGCCTCTCTCCCCTTACCCGGCCCCCACGCCGTCCTGCGCCGGGCTCCTCGGCTCGCTGCCCTCGGCCTCGGCCTCCCCCGCCTGCGCGCCCTGCTCCCCCTGCCCCTCGGGGCCGTGCGACAGCCCTGCGCGTCCAGCCGCCGCTGCCCGGGCGCCGAACGGCCGCTGCCCGGGCACCCGACGGCCGCTGATTGGACGCCGGACGGCCGCTGATTGGACGCCGGACGGCCGCCGAGCGGCCCCTCGCCCAACGGCCCCCCTCGCCCAACGGCCCCTCGTCCGCGCGCCCAACGGCCCCCCTTGCCCAACGGCCCTTCGCCCGCGCGCCGCGATCGGCGCCCTCAGAGCAGCGGCCCGGGACCTCAGGCAGCGGGAGCGGATCTCGGCTCCGTGAGCGAGCGCGGCTCAGAGGCGGGCCCGGCGCCCCCAGCCATGGGGGGGCAGAACTCCCACTAATACCTGTCATAGTTCAGCGCATGTTCTAGGGGATAACACATCCTATCTGCTATAGAAAAGACCTTCCTAATACGGATGAGTAAACTGCAGTAAGCAGAAATTACAGTTATTTCAAATAACAAAGGTTTGTAAAAAATACATACAACAGAATTCCAATAGCTAAATTGAGTTAAGATGTAACAAATGTCAGACTAATTGTAAATGTTTCAGTGTTTCAAAAAGAGATTTGGATAAATTATGCTCATCCCTTATGTGAGATTAGCTTTGCTACTTAATTTTTATGGAAGTTCTTATAGAAGGTCTTCGGCATTCCTTCATCCACAGCATCTGATGTTCAAATATTAACATTTTTTCAGTTGTGGTGCCTTAATTTATAAATAAACAGAGGGCCTGAAAATTCAGGAGCCAAGAGGTGCCAGGCAGACGCTGCAGAAATTAATAGAAGTTTATATAGAGGCTATTTTGGATGATACTGTTGTGTTTCTACTTGGGGAACATTTTTAAATGGATTAATCTTCAAGTGGAAATTGTGAACAAGTGGCTACCTGACAGAGGGTTTTTTTTTGGTTTTTGGTTTTTTTTTCCGCCTCTCCTCTTTGCCCTTATAGGTGAAACTGAGCACAAACTGAATCATATTGTCTGCTGCAAAAAGAAGTCATCCAACCCCATCTTTATCTGTCATCTCGTTACAGCATGCTCATGCTTCTGTATGAGCTCATTGTTAGAAGTTTTTTAAAAAGATCTATTATATATAAAAATATATATGTATTGAAAGGTGCTAATCAACCTCTCGCAGGTCACGTGACTGGTCATGCGAAATGACTCAGCAATACTTCCCACCGTGGCTTGGGGGGAAAAAAGGATAGTTTTGTCTCCTTTTTGTACACAGCATAATGCACAACGCATTTTTGTCTAACTCTCAGTAGCCGTTGCTTAAAAATATGGTTCAAACTGTAAAGGTGTGCTTTTAAAATGAGTTAATGCCAGACCCTTCTGGACCAGAGTTTTGTATCACTAATTAAAAAAACTGTTACAAAGTCTACGGTCAATCAGATTTGTATGATATTTTATAAAAATGCTTAGAATAATCAGTCTGTCTACAGTGTTTCTAGGGCACCTACCTCCTCAGCACGCAAGTGCTGAGAATGCTACAGATGTTTTCTGTGTAATTGTGGGTTTATTTGTACAAAATGTGCAGTTCGCTGTGACATGCACTGGGACAGAATAGGTCTGTTTGCTTAAAGCTGATCAAGAAACGCTTTCGTAAATGGCCTTCCCTTGTAATTATGTTTATTGCCCTTTCAGATACGTCGCTGGTTTTAGAGAAAGACTTTTTTTTATTATTTGGGGTACTTTATAAGAAGTTAAGGTACAACCACGTAGCCTGTTTCACTGTTTTAAGTTGGAACGCTAACTTCCAATGAGCACTAATCAGTTTGCCTTATTCCATTAAAAGGGTTTTCTTTTAATTCTTTTGCTTAATGTTCCTAAAAACCATGCTCTGTAAACTGAGTTAGACGACAAACCCCTAGAGCTGACGTGAAGCTGCTGCTCAGTCGTGCTTCAAGCGGCCGCCTTCTGCCCCGACTGCTGTAGCACTGACGTCCCACCATCTCCGCCCCGCTGCTGCTGGTGGCAGGGGGAGGGCACGCTCGAGTTCTCACCTCAGATATACTGCTGTTTAATCGAGACAGTCCAATCCACTGGCACACCCTGGCGTTTGTATATGGACCTCCTTACTTGTCTTCAAATGTGCGGGGTTTTAAAATTGTTGCCTGGAGTAGGTTACATCTCTTGTGTGTGTTAGATCGAACCAAAGAAGCCTCCAGCCATGCCCAAATGCTGCTCCTAAAGCCTGCCTTCCAGTCCTTACAAAATCCCTGCAGGATTAAATGTATTAACTTTTTTATTTTTGTACAGTTTCTAACTGATTTTTGCTAGTGATGTTAATTGAATTAAGTTTATTTGGGGCGTCTGAGTAGCTACTCCATTTAAATAAACTGGTGACTTTCCTTTTATGTTGGAAAAAAAAAGAAAAAACAGAAAAAAATAGAAAAAAAGGAAACCCAAAGTGTGCCTCTCAGATTTAAGGGTTTCTGGTTACATTTATTCTTAAGACCAGCAATGATTCTTTATATACAAAGATATGTTTTCCTCATTTTTTATTACTGTTAAAGAAAAAATAAAGAATAAAAACCTCTTTCTTTGCTCTGGACCCAGTAATTGCGCTGGTACATAAACGCACTGAGAAAACAAACTTTTGTTTGAAACTTTTGTAACAACTTATGACTGTTTTTGTATATCAAAGTTGATTCTTTTCAAAATATTTGGATCTAGTTTCTAAGTTATTTTAGTGTTTTATATGTTACCAAAAAACTACTTTGAATTGTTCACCAGCATCCTGAGTTATCTGTAATGCAACGGTGACACACAATAGGCTTAAAGCTACCTGGAGTAGCTTGTAAGGCCTCTCTCTTTTCCTTCCTTCCTTAGCAACTTGATTGATTACAATAATATCACAGATTACCTGAAACCCCTTCCTTTATAACTAGATCCTCCTTCCTTCCACATTTAATTGCTATTAGTGTGAAGAAACTGTTGAAATGGGCATTTTAATATAAGTATGGCTTAAAAGATAAAAATGAGGAAAAAGCAAAAAAAAAATAATTATATAGAAGGTTATCTGTGGGTCTGTGAGATATGGCTGTGGAAAGATATTGTAGTAGTTTTAACACTATTGTTATTACCTTTTAAATCATTTATCCAATAAAATAAGGAAAAAGAATCACCATTTCTTTTTATGTTTCTCTGCTTAATTGTGTGGCTTGGTCAGTTTTTTTGTTTGTTTTTATTGGAACATTTGAAATTGGTATTTTAGATGCTAATGATGTTAGGAATATTTCTCTGAGATTAACTCAGTCTTTTCATTTTGCCTACTGTAGGAACAAATTGGACAGGTGCAGCTTGCAGTCTAATTCAGAAGTGAGTCACTGAACACTCCAACTTATATCAGCATTTCAGGTCCAGTTTTGTACTTTTTATGTCTAACTTTAAACACTGAATTATGTCCAGCATTGGGCCTCTTCCTCTCTGAGAGGTGGAAGTGGTTCTGACTTTCACAGAACGCAGCTTGGTTGCAGAACCAGTTACACTGGTGTGACCAATACGCTTCCCCGCGCTACAATAGGAACATTATTCAACAGGATAAATAGTACTAAGTTGAAAAATGAATTCATGCAGCAAAATTTATGTCAAATAATATCTTCAAGGAAATAATTTCAGTATACTTTCTTCATATTAATCTCATAGTAGAAGGTGTAATTTTAAAGAATATCAAGGTTTGCGTTGCCATGAGCGATTTATTTCATGTCGTGTCCAGCTAATGGGTACATTAGTCATGTTGTTAAAGAATAGCGAACTGAAACTGTCTAGAGGTAGCCGCTTAGCACAACTTCTATGAAACTTGCTTAGCATGAGGCGCTAAATTTGCTGAAGCCTTAGGCCGCACTTAGATAAAATAATGAACTTTTACTTAGTCCAGTAAGAAAAGGGCCTCAGAGCTGGTTCAAGCTAGGAAGATAAGGAAGTTACAAGCAGTCTGCATTCCTGCGTCTCACACTCCGAAAGGGAGGGTGTCAAGGCTTTGAAATAAGACCAGTGCAGGGCATTAGGACCTTGAGGGACAAAGCCTTAGCTCACTGCTGGGGCAGTGATAATTGTTATGCTTTAGAATCACCTCCTCCTCCTCCTCAGGACCTTGAGACACAACAGTAAGACCCAACAAAAACAGAGGTACAACCGTCATCAGAGACCGCAAAAAACAAAAATAAGGAGAAAAACAGCTTACCTCAGAATGACGATGAGACCCAATGAGGAGCAGGAGACCCCAGACCAAAAAATTACTATTGGTCTAACTACCGCGTGAGGGGTGGGAAATGTAAGTTGAAAAAAACTGTAATTGCCCAGGATTTGTTTATGTTAGGGTCCCTCTTTGGAGGCACCCAGCTTGAGCTGTAATTATTGCACACGTGTCATTAAAATTTAATTATTTAATTTGTTTTGATTTGGCTCTGAACTTTTCTGCGGCAACCTAGGGTCGGGCCCTGTTATGGTGGCCGACAAGCCTAATTTCCATAACAATGTTGACCCCATTTTACAGAAAAAAAGTGATCGTTTGGATTTTTCGTTAACTTACGGGGTTCCTTCAATGTATGGTGGGCCAGGGAAGGAAATTTTTTCCCTTCCCCCAAAACTTTTAGTCTAAGGCAGTATGGCCATTTTAAAGTTTTTAATTTGGGAAGGAGATCCAGTGAGAACAGCGTACCAGAACCATTAGTTCAACAGCTGTAACTGTCAGCACTGGTTTTCAGTGTCCCTATAGTAACTCTGGCTTGGTGGCAGAGCTTCCTGGGGTGCCTGGCAGGAGGGGAGGAAGGCTTGGCCATCCTCCTCCCCCCGGCGTGGACAGCTATGCTCATGCTGAAGGGATGTTTGTTTGAGGAGGGAGGAAGGCGTGTGCTCCTGTGAGGCAGCAAAGCCCCCATCCAGCTGTGCTGATGACAAAACACAGTTCCCAAGACAGAGGGAAAACTGACTTCTAAAACCGTGTTTCCTGAATTAAATGTCTGTTGCACTGAGAGACATTTTCTGTTGAGTATGAGTGAAAGGGAACGTACTCCCTCTGTAAGACAATTATTGAGACAAAGCAGAAAATTTTAATGTGCCCCTGCGCATGTTTTTGTCTTTGACTAATCTAAGATTTGTGTCTCCTGTCCATAGGTGCAAATTCTTAAAAAAATAAATAACTAAAAAATCCATGTAATCTTCAGATGTTGAGGATTGATACAGATGTTACTCCACTTGCTTGAAGCCTCTATGTGGAAGATAAAATTTAACTCTGCAGGAAAAAGCTACTTAAGCAAATAGCTTAGACTGTCATTTTAGCATTTTACAGATTTGGTATCATTAGTCTGAAATTGGTAACATCTACCTAGAACTCATAGTTCACTGAGGTGTATACTTAGTGAAACTTCCAGCAAAAGTTCCCTGCTCTTCTTGCTCCTTCAGCCTGCTATGTAGTATTACACTGAAAAGAAACTAACACTGAGCATTAAGGATGCTTCAGAGCTGACAACTTACCTACATTGTTGGTATTAAACAGTGAAAGGCTGACTTAATGATTAGAGTTGCAGAGAGATTTAGAGAATAACTAGCAGTGGCAAGTGAAAAAGAAATTGCTCAGGTTTCCATAAAGCACTTGATGCTTAGGCAGAAGTCTAGTATAATGATTCTGCTTTAAGCATTGTTAGAGAAATGAAGCTGTGGTATTGATTCTGCTCCCAGACTGGTGAAAACCTCCTGCAACGCACATATAATAAACTCCAGTCAGAAAGGTGGGCATATTCAATATTTTCTCTTTCCAGGAACGGTATTTGCCAGGAAACTTACACAATTACATGCTTGCTGGTCTGAGACGGACTGGGTCACAACACTTGCAGTATACCTAAAGGTCCTTTAATTACTGCCAGAAACATTTGTGAAGTGCATTAGAGATGGAACTTCAGTTCAAGTACCTTCGAGTAGTTTTCTGGACAAAGTTTTAGGCTGAAATCTTCAGTACACGTTCTGTTCTATTCTCTGTTGTTCTAGTGAAGTGACGTAGAACAGGACAGGAAATAAACAACATTCTCTACCAAAGTTGTGGCAAATACAAAAACAAGTGCACAAATTACCCCTTATTTTCAAATGTCACATCATAATGAAGTGGAAGGAGAGTACAGAGAGACATCATATACTGTTTCCTGTGCTTTTCATCCATAAGATATGGACAGGAAGTATTTAAGCAATGATTAAAGGATCTGTCAGCAAGGTAGACTCAGGTTTCTCTTGTGGGGATTGCCAGATAACAGGCACAAGTCCTGCTTGAATGCTTAGACTATCCAGAAATGCTGATAATCGTTGCTCTCTTTTAAAGGAATGGCTACATGCAGAGTAGACCAAGACGAGCATTACAGACAGCTTAGAGGAGAATCCATATTCTTATCTGATTGGTGATTAGCTGTCAAATATTCAAGGCCCCCTAGAAATCTGTTAGTATTACAAATTGAAGTGGAAAGCCAAGTTCAGTTTTCCTACCTAGTTTTACGAAGTCATACGCAAGACGCACACAGTGCCTAGTAGGTCTAGAATAACAAAACTGTACAGTATCCCTTAAAATGCATTTATTTGTTTCAATATAAAGATTTAACAACTATTTGCCCAGTTGGCTGGACTTAGGGTGCAACAACAAAAAAATGGACCAAAATACAAAAACAAATACACAAATTACCCCTTATTTGCAAATGTTACCTCATAACCAAGTTTTAGCACATTAAAAAGTTTACAAAATGTAGAACACTTTTACAAATTATTCAGAACTAACAGCATAGGCGGCAGTTCAGCCCCCCACATCAATCCTTGCCCCTGCCATTCCAGTCTGTGCCTGGATAACATGATGCTTGAATGAGAGAGTTGGGCAACTGGAACTGCAAGTTTCCAAAGACAGCTTTGTGCCTCAGCCCAGTGCATGAGCAGCTCCAGCTCCCCGGCACAGTTGGCTGGCGAGAGTGATGTGGGCATGCTCGCTGTTCTGCCTGCTGCGTCCTCTGCAGCATTGAGAGAATGACTCGGTTGGTAAATGCAGAAATAATTTTTTTAAAAAGTACAAAATTTACCCTGAAGAAAAATAAAATCAATTTTAAAACCACCTTGGCTTTAACTAAGTTACATTAAAAGCTGCAAGACAGATTTAGAGCAATAGCACTGAGTACAAGATCACAAAACTCAACAGATGTGTTATGTATCTTGTCACTGTAAATATGAAAACATCAAGGTTGACCTCTGTCTGCCTGTTGAAACCTTCCACATACCAGCAGAAGGGCTGACATATGCCCTCTTCCTGATTTTTTGGCCTTTTCAGAGCTTTAACTGCTAAGACTAATTTAATTCATAACAGTCTGCCTCTAGTGAAACAATTGCAACAGCAAAAAAACCCCAGCCCATCTATATTTTTCCATTATCTATAAATGTATAGGAAACCAATGCCTGCAGTTTAGACACAAGACTTAGGACATAAAAGTACAGTGTTTAAATAGTTGCAAATAGCTGTTTCTGAAAGGAAATACAATTAGGTTTTACAAAACATTATCCAATATACAGAAATATCAAAACCCTGACTAAGGCCAGAGATAGAGGGATAGAACTGCTACACTGAGGTACTCTATAATCTTAAGGTGTGCAAATGAACCGCCTGTTCCTGTCTCCCAGCTTCAGCAAGGCAGCACCTGCTTAAGCACAGGTGGGCTTTGCTTATTAGCAGTGTTTGTCAAGCCCTAAGAAGCTGAACCAGAACCAAATATAGGTAGGTGCTCATAGACTGTGGTCTTCCATTGATTTATGTAAGTATGACCAAGAGCTGTTAATTTGCACCCTGCAAAGGCAACAAAGTGGAATTTCTTCTTTGGTGTTTAAATAGAAGAACGCTGAACACATAGACAGAGCTCAAACACTGCACACGCTGTCTGAACCCTTGAAAAGTAGCACTGCACGTGTCCTGGACAGCTAAAGCCTTGGCACCATAATTTTAATGTCCGTTGGCTAGTGCCAGACATTATGGTGGGTGCAGAAGTTTTACTAGCGCCCTCTTGTGCTTTGGAGTGCTGCTTACTCAGTCTGCATTAACAAACTGATCAGTAAACAATTTTATTGTAGTTACTAATGCTGCATGTATGGATGTGCTTGGAGAGTGTCTAAATTTAGACTGTCTTTCACCAACAGAGTAATCAATTCATCATCCTAGTTTTGTTTACTAGCAAGTGTCTCCTATTTTCCTTTTTTTTTCCTTTCTTTTTTTTAAAAAACATAGAGGTCTCTGTTCACACACCTCTGACTACTTAAGAAAAACTTCTCTGCACAGTCTAGCCATCAGCACTGCAGATGATTTTTTTTTTTTTTTTCCTGGCAGCGGACAGCAAATCAATCCCAAGATGGAGAGTGAGATTTTTACAATCAGCTTAAACATTTCTAAAACTTGGGCCACTGCTGAAAGGGATAGTCTGTGTCTGGCCACACAGTCCCACTCCTGTTCTGCACCGTGTCGAGTCCTAATGTCTTCCTAACCGTTAACATTGGGACAAAAGAACAATTATGAATATTTGACCAGGAAAAGCCAGGACCATCCTTTTCAATAGTACACTGCACTAGTGCAGTGTAAAACCACATCTCCAGGTACAGTGCATCAGCCAGTTAGTTTGACCTCGATTGTATCCATAATACCACAGGAGATAATGCTGATTAGCTTTCAAGAATAGCAATATAATTTTGCTCTTTAATTTTCAGCATAAATAAGCAAAAAAAAAAAATCACCCATAAAAATCATAGCTGCCCATAAAACAAGCTATTCAGGGAAAAGAAAATCATCCTCTGTCACTAAAAAGAATAAATTCCATAAGAAGATTAAGTAGTCTGCTTTCCCATTCAAACCAGTATCCTGCAAATTAGACAAATATTTGTCTATCTGAGGAAGGTTCCAAACAGATGCCAGAGATAATTGAGCATAAGGAAAATCAAGTTACATGACACAGTGGCTACAGCAGTTCTTGTTCCCTTTCTGATCCTGTTCTTCCCTGTATGTGAATCATCTTTGCTCAGCTATGCTGATGCAGCTTCTTGGGGAGCCATAGCATAAGACCAGCTGAAAAAATTAAGTTTAAAACTAACCTTGAAAACAAAAAGCGGGGGGCAGCAGAGAGGGAGGGAAAATTTAACT
>NW_026991421.1:500000-547500 GCF_036370855.1 Dromaius novaehollandiae | reverse complement strand
GGGGGAGAGAGAGAAAGGGGGAGGGACTGCTTCTCTGTTTCTAACTCCAATTTTCCCAGTAGCTACAGTATGTTTTAGAACAGATAAACTGGAAAGATTCTTCAGAAATAGTAGTTAGAATTTAAAAGACAATAAATGCTAGTGCTGCCAAATTTGATGTAATACCAGGAAATCTTTCTAAACAGGATTTAATCCAATTCAAGGCATTTTGCAAATTTCTCATGTAAATAAATAAAACGAGATAAATTTGACAGTGTCTGGGGGTAGGAAAGAGTGTTTGTGTGCATGCATGTGTATTTTACAGCCAGGCCTGGAAGAGAGCCAGAAAGCAGTCTGTCAATTAGATCATGGGGCAAAGCACTTCTGATTCAGGTTTTGGGGGGGGGGTTGTTGTTTTTTTTTTTCTTTTCTTTTTTTTTTTTTAATCAAATAGAGTTAAAATATTTGGAGAAGCCATTTGCTCTCTCTCTCCAATGAAAGTTTTGAGAAAGAAAAAAACCCACACTTATCATTCTTGCTTTTCTTCTTGAGGTATGCATGTTTGTGCCTTAACTTCAGAATATATCTTCAGGTGACTGAGCTGGAGGAGAAGGTATGATGGTTTTGTTTTATCTTACAAGTCACAGCTATGACAATACAATGAAAAGAATCTATAAATTGCAACAAACTTCTGTACAACACAATTCCTGCAGCTCTGAAATAGCAACAGTCTGCACAAACAATGGACTTCAAACTATCTGAATATATACAGGTCACGATTTCCCATCTTTCTGCCTAACAATTTCTCCCTCTAGACTTGGAAAATCTGAAGAGGTACACACAGTTTACTATTTATAATGCTGTCTACTTGCATCCCATTCTACTCCAAAAAGTGTCAACAAGAAATTTAGTGCTATCTCTTAATATAAATGCAGCCATACTAGTAAACTGGAACACTGCCTCTGTATTAGAGGGTGGACTGACTTAACTCTCCATTTTATACCTATACTTTTAAATCAGTATACAGAGCATATTAGAGCTGTAGAGAAAAAATAATTTAATTTTGTTCCCTGACTAACCACTCTGCTGAGGTCAGTGTAGAGCACAGAGCAGGAATGTTTCAAAAGCTAGTAAGTTAAAAAAAAAAAAATCTGATGTTCACATTGGACTTTGTATCTCTACTCCCTCCCTCTCCAGTCTAAGCTAAATGTCAATAACCATCTTGTTCAGAGGTAGGTCAGAACAGTGGATGAAATATCTATTTTAGCCTAGATGTTACATGGCTTTTTGAAATAGTTTCAACCTGATGTTTTTCCAGTCACTCAAATAAAAACATCTCCAAAGCTTTAAGATACAATGGGACCTAGTCAGATATTCATCCGCAGCAGCTTAGAAATATAGTAGTCAGTTAAAACATAATTTTTGTTTACAATTTTTGTTGTTACAAATATTGTTGTAACAAGTTACTGTTGTTCTCCAATATTTTCAACCAGCTTAATGAAAATACAGTAGAACCTCATTGTTTCACACTTGTCACTGGGAGATTCAGCGTACATTTCTTCACTGTGACCATTTAACAACATTCAAGCACTGAGAGTTAGCCAGGATGATGCACTTCAAGATACGCTCTGTTCTTACCAGTGGTGAGTTATAATTCAGCTTTATTTCCTATCCTGGGATGTAAGTGTACTGATATTTAGTAGGAAAAAAAAAAAAAGTCATAAAATGAGGTAGCACTGACACTCTCTTTGCTGGAATGTGGACAGATCCTGGGCTTAATTTTAAAGGGTGGCTTCGCAAGATTCTACTGTAATCTACACAAAATGTATAAAACACGAACCATTTCCAGAATAAGGCCACTAATTTTGCCATTGGCAATTAACAGTGAGAAACAGCAGTTAAAAGCAAAAACACTCACTTGATTACAGAGGTGTTTTTGAGGCAATAAACTGTGGGAAGAAGTATAAACACACAGTCCTCTCATCCCTCCTCTTTCTTTTCCAGTATGAGTTTAGGTGTCTCTGCTTCCTGTATGTACTATTCCCCGAGGAGAAATTTCAGTCTGTTTTCTTAGTGGGGAATCCAAACAAGTCCATGCTACATTTGAAGATGGGGACAGCACTGTAGAACAGTAGGATTACAAGTTTCCCATGAGTCATAGTCATGACAGTCTGATGTCCAGATGCCCAGATTCGATACCAGGGCTTCTCTTCTCTGCAATGGCTGGGCACAACATGTTGTTCAGATTCACTTCTGTGACCTAGGAAAGGGACAACAAATTTATAAATTAGTAATATTTTGGGTTGCAATGCTTCAGAGACCTAAAATGGTAATTTTCAAATTACCATAGTAATCAAAAGTGTTTAGCTGGCAATCCTTTGTTCAGCATCAATTGGCCAGCTTTCAGAAGGAAAGCAGATCTGAATGCAGTTGTGCATTTAAGAGATGGATTTATATGGGTGCATAGCTGATTTATGGAAGGTTTTACCACTACTTGTGAAATATGAGGTACAAATGGCCATTAGGACATGCGATTAAAAATTTGTATTCAAGTAATTTTATCCATGTGAATCTGGACACTTTGAAAAACTAGTCAGTGTTTTTATTTTGAATGCACTTGCAAACTATCTGTTTATTAACACACATTTACTTACCAATCCCAGAATCTGCAAGATGCTAAAATGGTATACAAACATAAGCCCAGTAGACAGAAGAGCCCACCAGAAACTGGAGAGTGGTTCTGGAGTGTAGACACCTTGAAAAGAAAGGAATACATTAGTATTCAGCTGAATTACTGTGTCCAAACACTCATGGAAAATCCTCTTTTCTCCTCTAGATGTTGGGGTATCTGGTTTTAGCTGATAACCTAGAGACTCCTGTTATAGTAATTAATATTTGAGAGCCTTATTTCTTACCTGCAGCATCCGGATCAGTTTCTTCCCTCCTTCTGCTCCAACATTAAAATGTACAATATATTAGCTCAGTAAGCTTGCCTATTTTCCACCAACACCAGTGATTTTTACCTCATTTACCTAATTTTTCCTTCTAACACAGAAGTACTAAATGTATCTAAAATACTGTAACAGCATACAATGGAGTCTTCGAAATCAGGTTATTTTTGTACTCAAACACCTGCTTGTTATGGGAGCTATGACTTTAGCATGTACAGAACTAACCCAGGCAGTGGCAATTACTGCACAGTGCTGCATTAGAGTGTAGCTTGATGGCCATTTCCTCCTATTTCATCGTTGGTTGACATCTATTCAAGTAGTTTGCACTGATAGTGCATAGAAACAGAAAACCTTTATAAAGTAGTCAATCCATTAGTGACAGACCGTGCTCTTAAGTGAAAATTGCTGTGGAGATACTCTCAAATATACAGTATAAGCAATTAATTTTATATTCAGTAGACACCACAGATGCCTCAGTATTTCAGGGCTCTCCTCCTGCAAACGAGTTTTGGCAATTTAGTGAAAAAACACAATGTCACATGATGTAGAGTTCACCAAAGAAGTAATAATACTCTAATAAAAGTACCCTTAGATGCAAGGCTATTTTTAGAATTAAGTATTCAAACATATGGCAAGAACAGAAACAGTTTACAGAGTTGTCAAAGTCTTACTAGCAGACATGTTAATAAGATATGGGGAAAAATATTGCTTTCCTTATGACTTTAATAACCTAGGGGGACACACACACACAAAAAGGCACACTGTCATGGTGCTCAGGCTCTGTAAAAAGTTGTATACTTTCAGACAATTGTAAAAAAAAAAATACTGTCATTTTTATCTGCCTTTGCCTGCTCTCTGCCCTGTTAGATATTATCAAATGTTGATAGTTATATTCATTACTCAAAGGATGCCTTATAGCAGAGACAGGCTATACTGATATTACCCTTCACTAGCTAGCACATTCAGCAATAACCATAAAGATTCAATAGACTTCAGCATAGGCTGTACAAGCCTATTGGGACTGAGAATAACTATGTACATGTGTAGGTAGCTATGACAGTACTCACTAGACTAAAGCTGGTATGAGTATGCCCATGTACAGTATCTTATGAAGATAAAGGCAAAATAACTCCTTTTACCTGCTTCACCACACCACCATTTAGTCATGCATGCTCTCTGTTTTTAAATCACCAGAGGACTGCTTTCTCAATCCTTATTGCCCTTTTACAATTCTTTTCTGCATTTATTTTTCTATAATTTTGGCTGTCATGCCAGGTAGCTACAGTAAAATCAATGTAATTTAAATGGAAATTTCTGAAAGTTACAATATTCTTCCCAAAACTACCTACACTTTGCATTCTAAAGCAGTAGAGCTATCCCTTATCCACTGAAAATAACATAGCGGCTCTGTTCCTAGTCAACAGAGAGCAAGAAGTTGGTTGTATACTTGAATGACAGCAGCGCATATGCACCCCGTATGTCACTCTCACTGTGACTTTAATAAGCAACAACATTGTTGTAATTTTACCCAAAATACAATTGCACACCATGCTTTAGTAAGCAAACTGTGGCTTGATGCAACCATGACAAATATGAGCTTCTGTGAAAGCGTAAGACAGCTTATAGGATTTCTTTTCCAGTGGCTGGATGAAGATCAGAGGAAGCGTCTGAACTACAAGCAAAATCCAAACTTAAAAGTGAAGTTGATACGAATAATGGAGTCCTCTATAGTTAAAGGGAGAAAATTCAGACTAGTCTAATACTTTCTAACATACTTAGCAAGTATGCTCTAAGAACTGAGGGGTATCCTATTTACAAACCAGTACAGAAAGCTTCACTTAAATAGCAATGGTATTAGTTAAACTCCACTACCTGAAAACATCAGTAAGATGGCAGATACATGACACCACCTTGCCTATGGTTTTTCATTATAGATAGGAAGAGAGGAAGCAAGTAGCCTTGGTGTCAGAGTTTAAGTGACCACAGCTCTATTACCAAAGTACCAACTTTAAGTGACCTGGTCAAGCTATACATAAACTTTTTGTGCTGCCTCCCTAGCTGTAAAGAAAATGTCATTTGACTTGCAAAGTTTTTCACTGTTGTCTTTGCAATTTTAAGTGCATTTTTAACCTAGATGCAATACACAAAATAATATTTAAATAAGTTAAGCTCTCTAAAACAGCTCCCAGGAACTGGTAGAGTAGTGCTATACCATATTTGTATTCACCTGAACTCACCCGGTTGACATTTACTTATGTTATTTCAGAAGTATTGTATAAAGCCTGAGAACAGATGGTACTAGACTAAAGAGATGAACATTCAGAAAAGCTAGAATTCAGAGACCTTGATATCTGGGGGACAACTTAGAGGCCTACATTGTTTCACTAGGCAACATGTAAAACACTAAAATAGACAAGTGATCCTAGCTATGAAACAGGACTGGAGGAAGAACGCAGTCTTTAAGAGATTAAGTAAACTGCCCAAGATTACAAAGCAGAGCAATGGCATAGTTTGGCTTTGAACCCATGTTTCTCGTATTCAGCTCAAACAATCTAGCCAGAGAATTGTGTTTCAGCAGACACTTAGGAGAGCTGTTCAGGTTCTTCCAGCTAAGAATCTTGCACTACAACATCCTCTTTTTTTTCCTTGCAAAATTTACATATATATATATATATATATATATAAAAATATAATATATATAGAATGACTCTCACACTCCACACTGACCTCACCAAATAATAGAAAATTCCCCTCACTTGCTAGACTTCACAATCCTGAAAACAACAGTATGATATTCAGTAGTGTCATTATCCAGACATCAAGGGACAAAAAGGAAACAATGACCTCCGCACAGAAACATTTCAGAGGGAGCTGGATTCCCACATGTGGTTTGGGATACTAATTTTAAATTCATACCTGGGATATTTTGTGAGCATTTCTCATTAGACAAATAATCACTATAGATTTTATAACTCTGCAGTACTGCTATTCAACAGATGACTGTTTAACAGACCAGTGTGAACTACTTTCTTTAGCGCAGTCTGTTAACAATGGCATACAAAAAGGAAAATTGAGATCCAGCTGAGTGGTTGTTTGAATGGCCTGTGGTGGGTTTGTCACAAGCTATTTGCTGCTCACATGGGAAATCAATTTCAATATGTAGCGGTGAGCTTCACTATCTCTCTATCACTAAGGAGCACAGGCAGTTCTTATATGTTAAGCACATTCAAAAAATTTAATCCAACTGCCAGTCTGGCACTAATCTCATTCGCAGAAATGCTCATGCCCCAGACAGTTGAGACCATTCCAGATCAGGGTCATCCAAGTAGGCTATATATTTGCTCTTGGGTTGAAATAGCATGGTAATGGATATTTCAGTTTAAACTTTATTATTTCAGTAGCACTGTTAGGAAGGACTTAATATGGATTCAGGAGATTTGGGTTCATCATCTGCTTCTGCAACAAGAATTCACGTGACCTTGAACAAGTCAAATAGTTAATTTTGTTATCTAGGAAATGGAAGTGTGGCTTTAAAATCGAAAGATCAACATCGAAGAGAGACTAAATTTATTTTAAACTGACTTTTTCCCCCATGAAGTCTTGTGCTAGTTCTAGTGTCCTTACTAATTATTTATTTAAACTTCTCAAAAAATAGGCTGGTGAAAATCTTTATGGAATTTAACAGAAACTAATACTTCTTTTGTATTTCCATAGAAGCATAATGTAGTTGAAAAGTACTCTTCTTTTGGTTGCAAGTGGAGATTTATTTTTTTCCCCTGTCCAAAATACAACCAAATCAGTTTACTCTCTCCACAGTGTGGACAGCCTGCATTTGAATTGTGAATTTTGCACACCCATTTTAACAACATTCAAGCACTGAGAGTTAGCCAGGAGGATGCACTTCAAGATACGCTCTGTTCTTACCAGTGGTGAGTTATAATTCAGCTTTATTTCCTATCCTGGGATGTAAGTGTACTGATATTTAGTAGGAAAAAAAAAAAAAAGTCATAAAATGAGGTAGCACTGACACTCTCTTTGCTGGAATGTGGACAGATCCTGGGCTTAATTTTAAAGGGTGGCTTCGCAAGATTCTACTGTAATCTACACAAAATGTATAAAACACGAACCATTTCCAGAATAAGGCCACTAATTTTGCCATTGGCAATTAACAGTGAGAAACAGCAGTTAAAAGCAAAAACACTCACTTGATTACAGAGGTGTTTTTGAGGCAATAAACTGTGGGAAGAAGTATAAACACACAGTCCTCTCATCCCTCCTCTTTCTTTTCCAGTATGAGTTTAGGTGTCTCTGCTTCCTGTATGTACTATTCCCCGAGGAGAAATTTCAGTCTGTTTTCTTAGTGGGGAATCCAAACAAGTCCATGCTACATTTGAAGATGGGGACAGCACTGTAGAACAGTAGGATTACAAGTTTCCCATGAGTCATAGTCATGACAGTCTGATGTCCAGATGCCCAGATTCGATACCAGGGCTTCTCTTCTCTGCAATGGCTGGGCACAACATGTTGTTCAGATTCACTTCTGTGACCTAGGAAAGGGACAACAAATTTATAAATTAGTAATATTTTGGGTTGCAATGCTTCAGAGACCTAAAATGGTAATTTTCAAATTACCATAGTAATCAAAAGTGTTTAGCTGGCAATCCTTTGTTCAGCATCAATTGGCATCAGCATCATTTTAACAAAGAAGATGCTGGAGACCTAGCTCCCCCTGCAGTCTAAGATGTCTGAACCATACGATGACACTGTGTGACACTGCAGTGACACTGATACAAAGGCCTCTGATTAAGCATAAAGGATATTCCTGGACCTTCAGGTACATCTGTTCATACATCAGATTGCTCCTTAAAGTGCCCCCCTCCAAAAAAGGGGGAAAAAAGGGGGGAAAAAAAAAACCCAAAACCAACACCAGTATGCTTTTCTGTTCCATTAAATTATGCTGGAGATCTCAAACCGTAAGAAAGATTATCACCTGAACTCTACCGCTGAGGAGTAGCCACATATTAACTCTTAGGCCATACCCCTGTGGAGTGATACCATTTGCTCACAGCACTTAGGAAATAACAATGCCATTTTGATTAAATTTCAATATAATTTGAAGCTGTGAAATCAAGTGCACATGTGATCTTGTCAAATCCATCCAAAAATCTGACCACTGATAGATTTACTAGCTTAAGGACCAAGACAGTCAAGAACTGGTTAGACCTCTGAGGTTGATGCAATGTAAGCCAGATTTTTTTTTCCATTATGTTGAAAGTGTATGGCAGGCAAAATAAAGTTTTCCTGAACACCACTGGAGGTCTCTAGTACCTTGATCTCTGGAGGCCAGGTTAACGCACTCCTGAAACAGTGGTGGCAGTTTGAGACATTACAATTCCCCAGCTGCCTAAGCCTTCTTCCAGCAATCTCTATCCCAGTAGCAAAATACAGTGTACTTATCTGAGCATACTTGTATGCTTCGTAAGACCAACTTAGTTGTGACTGCAGATGAAAGTGGTTTGAGGAGTTTTCAGTGAAGGGGTGGTTCCATGGTCTAAATCAGTGCTGCACTGGCTCCTGTCTTTTTCTCCCCACCCTGGCAATTCACTCATTGTGCCTCCCTTTTGCCAATCCTAGCGCTCATCTGATCACACAGTAATACAGTCCAGGAGCTACAAAAGCATCCATACTTTTTTGAAAGGGAAGAGAGGGTCTCATTCCCTGAGGGGGATTAAAAAAAACAAAACACAGTGACCATATCCAAAATTCTATATCTATCCTATAGCTGGGCAGTCTGATTAGAGCTTTTTCAGGAATGCTGCTTCCTGCCCAGCTCTAGAGTATAATTTTTGACAAGCTTCACAGGTGATACAAGGTGAGATTCATCCAACAGGAAAGCAGCCAACTACAGGCCTACTTCACGTAGGAACTGCATTGAGTTAAAATCTTCTGTGCTGACCTGTTACATCTGCACGCCATCTATTTCACCTGAGAGCCTTGTAGTGCAGTTGAGAAAGATCTGAACCACAGTACATGTGCATTTGTTTTGTCTCAGTGGTATGTGCATGCATACATGCATATGCACGTTTGGAAAGGAAACATGTTAGAAGGGGAAGAAAGGAAATTTGTATTCGGCCAGTACAAAGGGGAGGGAGACAGAGGAAGAGGGGAAGAAATCTTTATTCCCATGGGGGAATATATCCTTGAGCACTGAGCTCTCAGTCAGTTTACTGTGCAACACTGAAGCCTGAGCACTGATCATGTCTCTAGTACAGCAGTTTGATCCTAAGCATGGTGGAACCCCCAAACTGATGAGAGGGAACACCAAAGGTGATTCTGCCAGTGCAACATGTCCTGTCTTCACCACTATAATGAATAATGGGGAATTCAAAAAGAAAGAGAAAAAAAGGATTTATCGTCCTCACTGTCACCCAGTTTCCTGTCCAAAAGGAAACACTTCAACACATAATTGAGTCTGTGTGCATGATTAGGATGATACTTGATTAGCATGTCAACAAACTCAGTCATGCAGTTCTATCTAGAGTAAGCCTCAAGCCATCTCTGCTTCAGGTGTTTTGCTCAACTCACTTGAGAGAAATATTAATATTGTGATAGAGATCCTATTAAGGGAATCAGTAATATCGATAGGCTTCCAGTAAAACTGAAGTAGCATACTTCTTCACATCCTATCCATTCCTTTTCATTTTTCCATTTTTACTACACTTCAGTAACTTCTCCAGATTATTATCTCTAGATTCACTGATGGAACTTTCTATCATAAATATAGGAATAGAGCTGCTATCAATAAATATAGAGCTGATCAATGTCCATAGAGCAGGCTGCACAAGATATGATAAAGGGTATCATCTACTCAAAGTGCTTTTAAACAGAGGTGCTATTGAAATGACAAAATATTAACAAATATTTTTAAGCTGAGTAGTTTTTCCATCAGCAATCATAGATCTAGTCACCTGTGGCATCAGCCATAACTTACTGCAAGAGTTCATGTGTGTTTTGCTAATGAGGTATTACAGCCAGTCAGGTGACTAGGAGCCAACTGCGTAAGAAATTGAAAAGTTAGTTACATAGCCTAGGGCAATCCCAATTGATACATTTAGCCAATAAAGTTTGGGTCTGAAATTTCAGTACTATCATGTCAACATTAGGTGGCAGCAAATACCTGGGAATTAATAAAGGGCAAAAATTTAGACCACCACATTAGGCTGCAAAGGATGGAGACAATGCACAACACAAAGCCCTTCAAACTACAGATACAGTCCCATCAGCTCCAGATAAAAGGCACAGAAAAAACAGGAGAGCATTTACTTTGAAATTCAAAGGAAGATCACAGGTAACATCCAATGACGAATGTAAAAGCAAAGCAAATATATATCTCAAAAGGATACATTATTTGGGAACTTCAAGGACATCAAAAGAAGTGATATGGTAATATTACAAGAGTTTGATTTGTCATTGCCTACAATGCACTGCATGGCTGTAAACACTATTGTTTCCTCTCTGCCTTCTGTAATGATTAGGAGTTTATACAACTTCTGTTTTACTATATCTTTTAAATTCTGGCAAGCGGTGCTATCAAAGTTGCATCAAAACGAAATGTGGCTGGCATATTTCACTAATAAGAGACAAACAGAACGATCTCTGAATTACTGTACTTCACTTTTTCTTTGGGTCATTTACACTTAGCTTCACTCAATAGTCAAGAACCAAAAGAGGGTTACAAACATAGCGTAGTAAGCGCAAAGGATTGTAAGTGGCTGCTGCTGTAAAATACAAGAGATTCACGAGAATGAAACAGGCTAAGTTTGTTCTGAGCGTTTGCTAAATTACATCCCACTGCTTGGCATCACACCCCTAGGTTGTCAGTTGAAGCTTCTGAACATCTGGACTATATATTACGAGCTTCTATTTCCTACATGAAACAATGCAGCTCTGCTAGATAATGCGGCTGAGGGCACATCGACGCTAGAGGGGGACAGAGCATCACACCAGATGAATACATACTACACTACCTTCTAAGGGGTGATGATTAGAAAAACCCCAGTCAGTGCAATGATTTAGGATTCCCAGACTTACTGCAATATTACAGTAAAATGGATGCAAGATAGTAATACTGTTTGAGAAGGTAGCAAGCAAGCTAGCCTGTTTTACTAATGAGTGCCACTACAATTCATTACAGCTTCAGAATTCCAAGAAATTATCTAACTAACTGATTAATATTTACCTGGGATCTAATGATAAAAAGAGATCTTTTCAGCTCAGTTTAAGGTGCAGTACTTCCCGAGAAACATCCAAGCAGGCAAAAGTCTTGAAAACAACATAACCCTTTGGGCGAAAGACCATCTTTTCATGCCCCTAATTCAGTGCCTGACACTGTTACCCAGGATGGAACTCCAACATACCACCAGGAACTGTTAAGTAACAACAAGTAAGAGTAATACATATTCTAAGAAAAAGAGCAAAAATCTGTGGTAACCGTTAGGCACATCTTGTTCCACTGGAAGGGACCAATTCAATATACAAAGGGCAAAGTGCCAACCTACCTCCTTTCCGCAGCAGATAGATGGGCACAACGTAGAGCATCACACGCTGGATGTAATAGATTTCCATTTCAAATGGAAGCTGAGGAATAAGGAAAATTCATTATTAACAACTGAGTCACAAGGAACCATTTTTAAGAAGGAGAACTTCTCCTTATGCCCCGCAAGAATCCCTTCATTTAAGTTCTTTTGTCACCTGCGTGTATTAACAAAGGGATGAGAGACATTAATGGTCAGTGCTTTGAAAATGCAGCTATCTGTACCCATCCCATCCTCCTTGCCGCAAACACGATACAGTGCTTCGAGCAGAGAATTTAGGAAATTAGCCAGAAGCACAATAAAGGAGGAATAACATAAGATAACATAAGCTCGCTCTCTTCCTTTTCCTTGTTAGTATAAATTACCAACAACGATGCAAAAAAGCAAAGTAATCAAAGTGTCTTTGTCTATACCCACTTGTTCGGAAAAAAAGTCTCAAACTAGACCATAACACTTTTAAAATTGAACAATGGCAGGAAAAATTAAAATCCAAAATTCATAATCCAAGTTATTGTTGCAGTTCACTTAAAAGGCTGAAGAGACATACTTTTCTGATATATTTCAGATGTGAAAATTGGACAATACCCTTACTTGAGTCTGAAATCTCACAGGAGTAATGCAAAGCCAAATCATTAGCCTTGGTTCAAATGCAGACTCATTTTAAAGCCTAAAGTGACTCTGGATGCAAGTCTTACTATCATGGCCTGTCTGTTCAAAAAACCTTCCTTTTCTGTTATTGTCCAAAGATATTAAAGTCATAATGTTGAAACAGAAACATCACAAAAAATTCTGCATCAGCAGAAGTCAGAGATTGAAACAGTTCAGCTTTCTTCCTAAATAACAGTCAATAAACAGCAGATAAATTCTACAATTTTTTTAATCCAATTTTGAATTTAAAAGCCATTAAACCCAACAGCTGGATTCTATTAGTCCTGGCATCCTCCAGCTGAATACTTTAAACACTATCAGTGTCCTGACTGCAAACTCCAACATGTGCAGCCAACTCTTGGGAGACAGTAGGCTAAAGAATCTTCCATACAAGCTGTTGGGTTAATTTACTCTAAGTATTCTGTATCAAAACATAAAACCAACCAAGATAACAGTATGCAGAAGCAAGAACTTCACAGAAATTCTGAAGTTTCCTGACTATTAATCTTTTCTTTTGTCTCCTGTATTACCTGTTGAAAGATACCTAGGGCAAAATAAGGGAATCAAACAAGAATATCTGAAGAGAGGCTAACGCAGCTTTAGTAGCGAGAAAGGAAAACCTGTACTTCTCCCAACTGGAATACGCACACTTCAGAAACAATAGCTCCTAATATAAACAATACAACATGAGGCACTCAATCCCTGCCAAGGAGCATGCTCTAATATCCTGTGGTTTCATGTGGGCTTCTGCACTCGCCGAGTTGTGAGGGTCAGTTACACAAACGTTACACTCAGGACACTTCTGAGAACAGAGTAACAGTTGTTTTGCTGCAGTAGTGTTGACAATGTTTTTTTTGTGTGTGTGTGTAAAACAAAACATTTTTTTTGCTGTGAAAGATTGATTGTTCTGAAGCCCAGCTAATTATGCAAATGCATTTCCTGGTATGGAGCTGACAACGCAGACTTCTCTGTACAGCCAGGCACTCAAGCTGTACAGCCAGGCCACAATAAAGAGAAAAAAACAAACACAACAGATTAACTATAAAGTTGTACAGAACGACTGACTCACCCAGCTCTAAAGGTCTGGTCTGTAAGTTGTTTTATCAATAAACACTCATTCACAGATAGCAGATAGGTGCAGATAGTGGAGACAACATAGAAAGGATCACCCATCAATCCAGGATTTTAAAAACCTCTTCACGAAAACAAATTAGCAGTTTAGAATGTGATCACGTTTGAGATATCCAAAAATCAAAGCAACACTTATTCACAGAACATAAAGGAGGTCAGAATACTGCCTCCTGAGTTGATTCATCTCATAATGTTTGATGGTATGCAGTTGCAAAGGCCATGAGTATCTAAATCCAGACTGCAACAAACCCTAAAGTAGACCCTCGCCACAGGCCTCAACAGACGTGTCTTCTCCCATCAGATGCCTTTGGTGGAACGCAGCAGCCACTCTCAAGAGCAACAAGTATTTCCCTAGTAACAGACCAATGTATTGATGACATATTTCTTTATCCACACCTGTCCCCAGATTCGGGAACATTGAACGTTCGTTATCAAGATGGACTACTCTGAACTCTGTATATTAATTTTCAATCGGTTTGCTGGCTGTTTGCCCTAAACTCCTCTCTCCCTTGCAGGCTGCTAGCATCACTCTTCCTGCATTTCACCTTGTTTCCCTTCTCAGGGCATTAAAACAAGTAAAGGTACAAGACAAAATGACAAATTATCCATTTCTTCTACTAACTCATATTCTAGGCTCTCTTAACAGTCTAAATGAATACAGAGTACAGGCTACCCTGCTACTCAAGATAATAGGTTCTTTTCCTTTAAAGGTTGCTACTTGAAGAAAAATCTGTTCATTGTCCATTCACTGGTTTTAACATTGGTATAAAATCATGCTGTGTTTCAAAACACAGCCTAATACTGACATACACTATTCCTCAAACACGCACACAAAATCCAGAGTACTATGTTAGCATATTTTGCAATAAACATTCAGACTATTCAGTTTTTACATTTTCTGATGAAACTTCTGCTAGAAGATGTACGATGTTTTGTTTTTTCCAGGAAGAGTTCAGCTCAAGGTAGCCACATCTGCTGCTTGCCCCCGCATCAGCCCAGTATGGTGCAGATTCAAAAGGGCCACAATTCCCGGGACACTTGCTAAGGGCTCGCTGGAGACGTACCAAGAATAAATAGCGAGCAGACAGTAAGCTCTCATCCCAGGAACAGGTAAGTTATGTATAACGGCCTAACTAAACCCTTAGCAGCCACTTTTATTGCTTGTGAGACTGCAGAAAAGAGAAACTATGTGATGAAGGATTAGAGCTCACCTCTTTCTTTTATCTCTGAGCAAGAAAAGTCACGGCCATCAACGGCAGTCCTCTGAGCACATGATGGATGCCTCAACTTAAACCAGCTATTGCCCTGAGGAAACAATTAGGTCTTTCCATTGACTGCACTAAGATTTAGAAAAAGCTCTTCAAAACCACAGAGCTTCGAATAGAGTTGAGCCCAGAAGTCTAATATTTAGATGCGAGTTCCTCCCTGCCCCGCAAAGCATGGCAAAACACTAGTCTAAACTCGCTTCAGCTCAGCTGGTTTCAGTGGGAAGGGAGGTTGCTACTTTGCTCTGTTTTCTGAAAGTAGTATTCCTCCCTCTGCTAATTATTTATGCCTTGGTTTTATATTTGCAACAATAGCTCAAGCACTGTGTTGGGCAAGAACTCTCCCTCCACCATCCTCTACAAAGACTGCAGGGTATGACAGAAAAAGGAACAAAAGTAATTCAGCTCTGCCCTTTTCTATAGCACACCCAGCAGGCAGGCTAGGTGTCTGCAGTAAATATGGAATGGCATTCTGTACCAGTAGCTTTCCTAGACATAGTCAGTAAACCCAGATTCATAACTTAAAATTAATGACTAGTATCCTAGACAGGGTCAGTAATCCACAAATAAGCCGCAAGCAGATTTTTTTAATTTAACCTGTAAAGCAAACCACAGTATATATGAAATGGGAGAGGGGGAATCTATATAAAGCTGTACAATGCAGAAATCATGGGGCAAACAGCTACTAGGCCCATGTAACAGATGTTGGTTACTTCTCAACATACTCAGGATAGCAAGTGACTTATTTGGCAGAGGAGAGACAGTTGCTGGAGGAGTTTAAGAGAATCATCTCAGGACAGACATGAAGTATTTAAAAAGAAAAAAAAATCCAAAACAAAAACACAAGTGGCCTTTGGAAAACAGATTATTTCCAGTCCTGCTAAGACTCATTTCTCCAGCAGACGTCCAAACGGCAAGTAGCCAAGAAGCTGACCCACGTTACACTATTGTACTGTTCAGTACCGTATTATTCAGCCAATTCTACAGCTCAGGCACCAGTTTGTCCACCTGGCATAGATCAGATAAGGGATTCCCACATACCTGAATGGGGCGAAAATAAAGATATGTTAATGTTGGCATTGATGCCAACAGCAAAGCCACTTAAAATAAATGAGTACCAGGGCTGTAGCTAAGTATCAGGCACCCATCTGTGTGGTGTCTGTGCTAAGGTCTAAACCAGTTTCCCCAGATTTTATTTGCAACAGTTCCTTTTCTGATATTTTCTGATATTCTGATATAGGCAAAAAAACCTAATCTCAACTTCAAGTAGGCATCTGCCATCTTCTACACAATCCAGTCAGTAGAGAGAATTATAATATAACCCCTTAAGGTAGCATTAATTGATTAGTTTTATCCAATATTATCTGGTTCTCATTTTCAATTAATCCTGTTAGGGTGGGCATATATACAGAGGGAGAGAATCAGAATCTGCATCTGCTACCAGAGGGAAGCGTTAGCATGCACAAGCACAGTCATGAGATTTATAAAGAGAGTCCGTCTGTGCTGAAGATTAGTAGAGTCGAGACATGGTGGAACACAGGACCAGGAATAATACCTTGCTACAGGGATGGAGGGGATCAGAAACATAATGAAACAAGAACAACAACTATATTTTTACTAGTATACAAATGCCAGAAGATCCAGCTAGAGCAAACCCCCAGGATTCCAACTCATGACATACCCAAATTCTGCTAATTTGAGAGGGAATTTTTTTCTTGGCCTGTCACTACAGAGATGAAGCTGACCAAGAAAGTTAGGACAATGCAGTTGTTCAATGCACTGCTGAGCTAAACTGTAGGCATTTATTTTAACTTTTATTACTGTTTTCCTTATTTGATCAGTGCTAGATTTGATGTTTATTGTATCTCATAAAAAGGCATTACAGTCTCCTGGTCACTCAATTTGATTATGCAAACCAGCACACATGTAATGACTCTAGGGACACAGTCAGGCATCTGTAGAATTGAGTCCAAGATAGAAGAGTTATATGTGCACAAAATACTAATTTCAGAAAGAGTATTTTTTACTTCCTCTACAGATAATACTGGCACTACTTACCACCAGTATAAGGTAAATTTGCATTCCCAAATAAAAGTGTGATTGTAAATTGCACTTACGCACCCATACCATTTTAACGTACGTAGCCTCGATACGTGTGAAAGATGCAGAATCAGTGGCTTTAGTACGAATAGCAGCCAAAGCACCACCTTTCCAGAGCCCTGGATGTCTAACCATACTGTTATTTTCACTTATGCCAGTTAGACTTAGACAATTTAGACATGACATCATGGGCTACCATTACTTATTCCATTTTGCTGTGTTGCTAACAGGCATTTGGGGCAAACTTTTTACTACAGTGCATCGTTACCTTAACAGTCAACAGAGATGCAGTAGGACATTATCATAGTCCCTAAAGACAGAGTGCACTGCAAGTATTGCTCAAAGTATGATTCTATTCCTAAAACAGATTTAGGCTGTGTACCTCTCAAGGCAAATAGTTCTAATAATACTGTCTAGCAACTTCTGGAAACATTAAAACTGCACCATCTCTGTGTTAGCCGAGACAGTAAGCCCAACGCCTCTAGGACATGTCTTATTTTTTACTTTATCTATATCAACATATTCAGGACATCAGCTTGCAAACAAAGCTTTAAAACCAGTAGAAATATTTTCCTTTAAAATTTGATTAATGCAATATGTTCGCACACATGCTCATACAAAAACGATTACTCTCCAAACACTTCACTGGCAGCTAAATTAATTTACTTGCACAGACCTGGTGCCACACGTTGTTTTGCGACTTATTTGAGAAACTTTTAACGGGGTTCCTTTCCAACCTTTGTGAGGCTTAGGCTAGCAGGACCTACACTGTATTCCATGTAATATAGATACGGAGTTAAAAGAGATCTTGCACTTGTGTATTTCTTCTTACACCTTTCTAGGCTCCTACCCGGGAACCTAACAATCTGATTCCCTTAACATTTTCTTCTCTATTTACCTGGAAGTCTTCAAAGATTACCCTATTTTCCATGTGATTGTTAATGCTAATCAAGAATGTTTTGTCTCTTGAGAATGAGAGAACTCTCTCCCACCTACCTGCCCAAAAGCATGATCTCCCTCCCCCACTTCTAAATGAGTAGCTGGGTCAGGTGTCCAACTTCTCATGCTCTTACTTTCTGCCAGGCACTATATATTACAACCCTTTACAGATGTAACTAGGTATACAAATTTTTGTATGAACCATGTATACAGTAAAATATATGTCTTAAAATATCACAAAACTGAAATAAAAAGTTGAGGCATAAAATGATGACCATTCCTGACTGAGTCAAAAGCTTTTCAGGAAGGTATTACAAATCAGAGCAGAGGAACAGAGAGCACAGACAAATTTATTGCACTTTTTTTTGGAACTTCCTACTAAGTGTTAAGAGTTATTCAGTGCTTTCAGGAAAATGTCATTGTGGATATTTACAACGACAGTTATAGAGCAGAATGCACGTCTACCAAGAAATAATTTGGGCCAAAGCTGCAGTGCTATAAAACATCACCCATATTATCTTGTGCCAGAAGACACACAGAAAAGAGACTAGCCTAGCAAGCAGCTGTTAAGCCAAAAATATCCTAGAGCTGTATTTATTCCAAGAATTTTTGCTCTTGGACGTAGTCCTTGGGCTCCTCTATCTCTAGAGAAGGGCAGAATTTTATACGAGTACTCTGTATTTTTCCTGTTTAATCACCACTGCCCAAATATAAGTGAGATCTATAATAATATTAGAGAAAATACAAGTTAATGATTTATTAAAATATTTCAACATGTATTATTTTAACCTTAACAGGTTACTCCTAAAAATCCAATAGAAATCAGAAAGCTACCTAATTTGAAACAGGAAAAGTATTCTATTATCAAGAAATTCTATTTGCATTTTTGATTTAATGCCATTTCTATTCAGCAGTAACTAGTTTTAATAAAAACAACTGCAAACTGCAAATAAACATTTCTAGTATGAAAAAGAATATGTGTAGTTACCAGATTAGGAAGGACAAAAAGACTAAATCTTGAAGGAACTCTAGGCTTATACTACTGAAACCACTGAAATCTGAGAAAATGAGCAAGCATGTGCGCTTATATGTATATATACGTACACACACACACACACACACACACACACACACACACACACCCATATGTGCATGCATAACAACTCTTAAAAATAATTCTTAGAAATATTTTATCCAGCTCAGATTCAGGACAACTTTTCTTAGCATTAATTCTCGACAGGTTTGAGTATTACTAGGGACACCAACAGGCTAATTTTTCTTCCAGAAGACAGGAAATTTGTAGCAGTTTTGAAAGCCTGGATGAAGAAACCCTGCTGTGCCTAATTTGGGGGGGAGAGCAGGTGACAGACGCCAACAACACTGGGCAAATTCCAGGCCTGAGGAATCTCCCATATTCATGTGTACCCACTTCTAGTTTTTTAGTCTCCCACTACGTCATTTTAACCATGGGCCACATGCTATCCTGTGAAGCCGCTTTCAAAGCTATCACGTTCACTGTCAGTTTAAAGATCAGGGTGGAATGGACAATGAACTTTGTTCTACGCTTCCACTCTCCACATTATTAACTCTCCACATGGAAGTTTTTGTGATTGTGCTTGTAAATCAAAGACTAGTATTTTGGATCCATTCTAGTGACCTGTACCAGGAATTTACAGCCTGGTAAAACGGACTGAATTTTCCTAAAGCCAAATATATTTACTCAGCGTTCACTTTGATCATAGGAGGGCTCTTATGTGACTTCACTCAGGAAAAAAGCTTGTTGTTGGAGGTAAATAACTTGAAGCAAAAATCTAACTCAAACTATAATTTGTAGGACTAATAGCTGCCACCAGGCTGAAATAAAGACTGTATCTATAGCATATTCAAAGGCTTAAATGATGCTGACCGGCATACATCTACTAACAATCTAGCTTGCTTCAGTACCGATAACATTGAAACTGGCAGCAGAGATTTCAGCACCAACTATACAACTTGAACCCTGAATATGTCCTTGTATTAGCAGCCTACACAAATTGCATTGCTGCAACTTCACTGGTCTTGTTTGCCAAAGTTTCCTAGATTAAGCCCACCCCAGCTACGACATGATGCTACAACTACATTCCTGAATGCACTTGCTGCCACCCTACAAAAGGGTTTAGACTTTAGAATTAACCTAATCATGTGAAAGATGTAAACTATTTTTTTGCATTAACTTTTTTCCCCACAATCAATTTACCCTGTAAAACACAAGGACAAAAGGTACGGCAGCGTAGCAACTGACGTCCAAAAGAAAACACACTTGACAGCTCCATCTCACAACGTAGCCATTCTGAAGTCTAAACTTTTTATACTTAAATTTTATTTATAGTTTTATATGCATCTGCTTGAAAAGAAACTAGTTCTTCAGTTTCAGGCATTCAATAGTGTTGTCTCAGACATCATTAAAATAATACTTACAAATAAAAAGAAAATGCATTTCAGAAAGTAGTTTGCTTGCTCCAGCAATGTAGAAGAAACACCTTTTAGATAGCTTTACAAAAGGGTCTGGGATGAAGAAAGGCGGCTACTTGCAAGTGTTAGTAATCTGACTGCCATATTCAAAACAGCAAGTTCTTCACAGTAAAAGAAGCAACTCAGTGATAATCTAGTACTTCAGAAAGATCTTAGCAAAAGAGCTAACTTACCTGCTTTGAGTGAAACACTCTCATCCCATCATTTTCTCAGTGTCTTAGATATCTCTTCAATACACAAATCCAGCAGGTATTTATAGATCACTCCGATTCATTATGCAAATAGTATGTAGCCTGCTGAATTTAATTGAGAGGGAGGAAATACCTGCTGAAACAAAGATATGGGAATAAAGAAGTTTTCCATGAGCAGTGAATTTACACGCAGCAAGAAATTTTAACCATCAAAACTTGCTTAGTATTTTAGAAGTATAGCTCCTAAACCAAATCTGTGTAATTTAGCCACCTCTAAAGACAGCTCAAGCACCTTTCTAGAGAAAGTATTGTAGGAAGAAATACACGAGGAGAAGGAAAGGTATAGTATACTCACCAGGCGCGTGTTAATGACAGGAAACAGCAATGCTAAGAGGGCCCCATTTAACATATGCATCTGCAACCTTAGAAGAGAGATGAGATATTATTTTCACAGATTAGAAATGAAATGCAAAGTTTTTATGTAGTATGTTATATGTACATGTTATGCATAGTTATGTAGTATTTTATGTAGTGTATCTTTCATAAAAGGTAGCAGGAAATTTGAGAAAATTCTGCTGGCTTTAATTTGAATAAAGCCACTGTTCACTGCAATAACCAGGATAAGAACTCTCTTTAAATAAACATTTTAATAATTTCCTGAAGTAGGACTGCTTTCTATAATGAGCTTTGGATTCCTAGAAGGTTTTGACTGCCTGTTCATATTAATCCTGTTCATATTAATCCTGTTCATGGTCCAGGCTGCTAAATGGTTGAAATTTTGCTGTTCATTTTGCTTTCAGAGCTTAAAATAGACATTTGAGAAAGTTTTTACTTTCATCCAACTCCATAAATGTACATGACATCAAACTAAAGCTTTGGGAATTTGGAAGAAGTCTGATTTTTGAGTCACTTAAATAAAAGAATTATATTTGTAAAGATGCAACAGAGAATCCCAAGCAAAGAACAGGGAAAGAAAGTAGTATTTAAATTACAGTGCTGTATTTTATTTTATACAGCTTTCAGTCATCTCTCCCTGAACCACTGTTGCATCAGGACCTACAGAAGTAAGGTCAGTACTGTTTAAGTCTACTTTATATAAGAGACAAAGTAAAGCATAAATTTCATTCTACAACCACTGCCTGTCATAAACTCTATTAAAAATTACAAAGTTTATAAGTAACTTGGGGCGGGGGAGGAAGTATTACAATTCCAAAACAGTTCTTCAAATGTCATTTATATGTCAGGACGTCAGAAAACAGAAAGGCTCATTCTGAAAAAGAACAAATACTGCAGCCTCTGCCCTGCAACCAGTCCTTTGCAAATGCATAGTAAATCCAGGATTTCCTAGACACCAGACTTACTTTGCACGCTCTCTGAGATGAAGAGGCACTAGTACTGTATCTCTGCATTCAGCCTACTCCCTGCCCAAATAAGGAGCAGCAGGAAAAAGTTGTAGCGAGACAGTAGCACCTCCAAAACAATTCATGAGGCATGCCCCCAGCATCATATTTTCCAGTCACTGCCTAGACTAAGAGAAGAAAGAGCCGAGTGAACTGTCACGGTGGCAACTACAGCCATTCCTGATTATCATTCTGTCTGGGAAGTCCCATGACCCTCCTCACAATATACTAGCTGTACCCCTATCATGCAACGCACATGAGAGAGGGCCTTTGAGAGCAAGAACTCTATAGGTAAGAACCTATAAAAAGTATGGGCTGTTTACTGGACTCTACTGCACTAGTCCATTAGACCACTTCCTAAAGTTAGTAACAATAAGCAATATTATAGAAAAGATTGCACACATTTGAGAAATACCCAAATCAGTAGGAATCTGCTTTAACTATTTAACTTATCTCCACATTTTAAAAAATAGACCCATACTGTACATATGGCCTTCCATGAAGATCAGCTACTAATTTTTAGTGAAGATAATCAGAAAGTACGAGGCACATGACATACATTTAACAAGCCCATAGGTTATTCTGTAGAAGGACACCTGTGCTCTCATCAACTACTGCGCGAATAGGTGTTGCCTGTGAGACCAAAACCACCACCAGTACAAAAGAAACAAGGGTCAGTGGACTCAGCACCCACAGCTGAAGCCATGACCCTTTTCAAGGTCTCATCATTCAGTCCAGCCAGTATGTCTTTCTAACTGAGGGCTGGATGCGTATCTTACTATTTTATGACTTAAGCCACAATCAACTTCTAAGCACACCATGCAAGTAGACAGAAATGTAGCAAGGATGGGGCATTACCTGAAAAGAATCATTGCAACCCGACATGGAGGACAGTCAAGAAGAAAAATCTGAAACATTAGGCAAAAAAAAAAAGAAAGAAATTAATGATACGATCTTATTTAAACTCTATTTTGTGTATCTTTCTTCCTCAGTTCTGTATGTGACAGATCACTTCTACTAGAAGAACTGTTTTACAGCAGAGCTGGAAAAGACTCAAAATCATGAACAAATTAAAAGATCTCACATTACCTACATATACAAGGATTTAAGCAGTATGAGCAGCATCTAGGATTCAGCTTCTGCCAGTTCCTAAGAAGCAAATCAAGTTCTAGTCCATTTGAAATTCTCTCATTATTAAATATATATATACTTATATATAGATCTCTCTCTCTCTCTCTCCCTCTCTCAGGGCTTTTGTAAAGCAGATTACTGTATTACCAATCATTTCACTATTGTAGCCTCTATAGCCTTACTTTGGGAAGTGCTAAGAGGCTTTTATAGACAACCATCTTACATTAGATCTTCAAGACTGGGTCCGGCACTGCTGAAGCAAAGGAGAGTATTGTCATCATAAATGCTTAGTATTCAGCACAGCAGGGACCTTACCATGACCAGAGGATATCTCAGTATCCGTTCTATAGATAACCTTAGCAGTCATCTTTAAATACATTTGTTGCCTTATTTCCATAGAGTATTTTTGAAGTACTGTTTAAATTTCACCAGTAATTAGCTATCTATTTCCTAAAACAAAAAGTAGCCTAATGCAATTTGAGCAGTATATATTTGTTTCTCTTCGCAGGCCAAACTCCTACCATAAATACGACCTGGTTTAAATCCTTATGTAATAAAATATTGTTGATTAGCAACAATCTCCCATCTAACTTTCACAGCAACTTAAAACACTTCATATCAGCAAGTTTTACTCTGGATAAAAAGAAAAAACTGTGCAAGTGTTCAGTGTTAACCCCCTACCCCCCCTTTTTTTTAAAAAAATATTGTCCACTATGGGGGTGGGGGGGCGTGCGCAGAAGAATTCCTTCCTAGTTTGGTCTGCTCTCTGAGAGAAAGTATTTCAGTAAAAAATGGATCATGCTTTTTTCTGTTGTTTCTAAAATAAGTGCACAATAGATTATTTCACTGCCAAGCTACTAGTCAACTCATTAAATCACTCCAAGTGAGAATATTTGAAGAACATGTCCACTTTGGGGACAAGTTGGATAAACTGAACAAACCTATTTCTTTGAAGTGCTACAGGGCCTACCTGGCCAGGTAACTGATGGATGTTCAAATTAATTACTAGCAGGCAATGTACTTGCTATAGCAACAATCGAAAGGTTGAAGGCTGCATCATTCTATTCAGCCCTTGTGCCTGAAAGGGCCTGTTATTACCATATGAATAGATGCGCACATTTCAAATATTTTATTTCCAGTGCAGGTTCCTAATATACAGCCATTTATTTCTCTAATCAAATTACTTGTATGTTTTAATTCAAGTCCATCAGTCTCAATAACAGTTTAGAATGTACACATACACTCACAGGGAAAAAAATCTTTTTCCTTAGTCATACAGAACTCTAATAGAGGCACAGCAAGAAAAAGGCATCAATTAATTTAAAGAACCTCAAGACATTTGCTTAGTGAATGCTCCTAAAAGCCAATCAGAGTTTCTTTCAAGTCTTGTATTTAAAAAGCAAGCCATTTCTACTCATCAAGGAAGGTTAAAGAGTAAGTGAACACAATGGATGCATGATGACAATCTGCTAGTGGATGCTTTCTTTGCTAAGGAAAAAACAAAAAACCCACAAAATCTTATGTGAGGTCTATGTATCACCTTACACATTAAGGCCCATATGGCTTCTGGGAAAAGTGTCCAACACTTACTAATTACATTTCATCATTCTGTCATTTGATATTTTTGCAACAGACTCTGTCTACTAACTCAATTAAAGTTTCATCAACTGTGGACTATATCCCTTCTGTCGTGGACCATAAAATTTTCCCTTCTGTGGTCTCTTATAATACCTGTTTTTTCCCATGCTATTTGTATATATTCAAAGTATATATTCAAAAAGTCCAACTTTTTAAACATTCCATGATATATGTTAACAGAAGGAGAGACGGCATTTAGAGTCCCACTAGTTCATTTGAACCTTTAAATTCAGGTATCTTATGATTTCCTTACATTCATTTGAAGTACTGTTCATACTTAAATGAAGAAAATTCTATTCCTCCAGTACAGATTTCATTTTTTTCTTTTTATTTCCTACATCTTAAAAAAAAACAAAAACAAACTGAAATGTTTTTCTCTGTGTACACAGAGAAATGTGTCTTAATCACACCAGTCATTCACTTTTCCGACACACTGCAGAGCGTTCCAACTACTGAACGGCAGAGGAAAAACTAGGGTACAACTCTATGTAGCAGCTGAATCTTAATGTACCTGCTGAATCTCACCATTGAGGTGAAACAGTAGCAAGTATTTAAAAAGTATGGTCATAATAGTTACAAAGATTGAGATGAACTCATCAACCTAATCCAAAATACTTTACTGCCTCAGAGACAGGCAAAGAAGAGAACAGGATTCACAGCTGCTCATTTTCAGGTCAGCTCTACAGCAACAAACACAGTTTCCGGATTTGTGATGGCAAAAGAAATATTAAATATTTTTGAGCATGCAAGTCCCTCTGTTATGAGGGATCTTTCAGAAAAATGTGTTTGTCTTTCATTTTTGGGAAGGATAGCAGGGAATTTAACTGGCATGTTTATGTTAAAACTTTAAGATAGTGAAACAGATCTTCAAATGTTTCAGCTTTAGCAATTTAATATCAAGCACTTTCTCTCTAAATACCTACTTTCCATGATAAATAAACCTCACAACCTCTTAAAAGGAATGTTTTACAGACCCTTTGTAGCAGATTTACAGAGGATTATTTCACAGAGTAGATTTAAATGTTAGAGAGCACCATCATTCAGCTCACATAGTAATTAGCAGCCTGAAAATACCTAGTTCACAGCAGACACGCTCATAAGCTCTAACGTACTGAGTGTTCACATACTCATTCCATAATAATATTACATTTCACTGTCATACTGGAAACGCAATCCTTAGCCTTGAGGTAGGAAACAGCTAAGTCTTATAAACTGAACAATATCATATAAAGTTAGTGACATGGCTGTGAAGAGTACCCAGCTTCTGTGTTCCTGGTAAAACTCTGAAGTTTTTACTTGCTCAGACTAGCAGAGATAATAGCCCCCATCCTAGCTGGCACGTTGCAGACACGAGACAACATATATTTTAAAGTACACTGAAGGAGGCTCTTCCACACACGTTTTTATCTGATCATCATTGCGTACATTCAAGGCAGAATAGCTAAACTTTCAATTTAGAAAAAAGCTAAGAAACAACCGCAATATCCCTCCTCATTTTACCCATTATATTTTCACGTGTTACAAAGGAAAAGAAGGACAAAAGAATTAACTGGAAGCCCAAAATGTACAAAGTAACATTTGAGAGAGGAAAAATAAGCTATAAAATATTCATTGTCTGACCTGCTGAATTCTGGGCACAGTTTTGGTCATTCCCTTCCCTCTCACTTTTACACACACACCACCCACCCAAAAGACAGCAGATTTGGGAAAGGGTTACAGAAGTCAACAAGAATGATCAAAATGTATTGAATAGCTTCCATACATGGATCAATTTAACACATCAAGCATCTTCGACCTGAAAAAGATTTTGGGCTGAGGGGAGCGAGAGAAAGAGAGGATACAAAATCATGGGTGGTCTTAGGACTTGTTATCTGTGCGTTTCCTTACGTGGGCACAGCACTGTGAGTCAGGATGCCTGAGAGACAGAAAGCAGCATTTCAATCTTTCACCAGCACAGGACCAGGAGATTCTGAGATTCTTTTCAAGTAATAAACTACAAAGAAATTCAAAACACTGGTAAATCTGCAAACAGAACTTCACTTCAAGCCTGAGGACCCAGAAGAAAACAGAAGTCAGAAAGTCAGTCAAATTCCTAGTTGCTCTGCAAGACCATAAGTACCGTCCATCCCCATGGGAAATATTTCTGGCACGAAGAACTGCATGAGCAGCACTCCCTCTGCACAAGCCCAAATACAAAGGTCACACCAGAACACATGATGGGTCACCAGGGCTGTTAGAAGTTGGAGACTGTAAGGGAGAGGATTGCACTGCTTAGCTATTCGTCTACTGAGAGGAGACCTGAAAGAGACTAAACTCATGGTTGCATTGAACCAACCCAGGACTGGGTTGAGAATCAGCCTGTTCCATAATGCATTTCTTGAACCATGCACTGAGAAAGAAGAGAAAGCTCCAAGTGATATCTGCAGCTCTGGGACAGACTGCAAAGAAGGAAAAGGATATTTCCCCCCCTGCATTAATATGCTTAAAAATTGTATAGAGTGAACATGTATGTGATCCAATCATTCAGTATTTGATGGAGTTTCCAAGAAATATCATGTCTGAGTTCCTTAAACAGCAGCGATCATTATTTTCTTAAATCTAATTTATTAGTCATCTGCATTACTGTGGTAGGTAGTAGAGCCTGCATGTAAAAGGACTATTCTGAAGACCTTATCAAGGTAATATTGCATGAATTTATCGAGGAGAACTTCTGTAGTGACAGACAGGATCATGTGAGAGACTACAGAGCTGCACAGGGATCAAAAGATAGAAACATTATGACCTAGAGCAAAATGTTTCTTCCTTTGGACTTAGACGCACTGTTCTCTCTAAGAAGTGAGCAGAGCAAAGTCTATTAGGATTCACACCACTGTTAAGTGAGGTCAATGGAACATTTCTCTCCCTTGTGTATCAGTCCTCTCCTCCCATGCAAAAAACACAGAGAGAGAGAAAAGGCAGTCTTCACTATTCCTACGGTAATGTATGCCAACTCTTCATTTGTCAGCTAGTCCAAAAGGAATATTCTGCAAAGTATGCCTTCCCTACCTTTAATTTCCTGGCAGGATCGAGAAGATAGCAATACGTAGATATCACAAAGTATTACATTTGCCCTCCACAAATTCCTGTTAAGCTCCTTCCCTTTTAATCACCGGAAGCAAGCATAACCACTCAGAGGGAATAAGGAACTGGGGAAAACAGGTAATTCTTTTTTTTTTTAATAAATGCATTTTTAGAAGTCAGAATTTACAAAAAAATTACTCCTTGACATTGCAGTAATGTCTCTAGGTAAAAGTCAAAAATAACATGCATGGAAAAAAGGCTAGATATCCACTGAAATAAAGTGGTATTTTGCAGCAAGTTTGGGGGCTTTTATTGATTATATCAGTTTTCCTAATGGCAAAAATATTAAAATGCACCCACATCTCCAAAGTGTGAACAAATTTAATGTTGGAACAAACACCTAAAATTCACAAAAGACTGCAACTTTATGAAACCACAATGAACTATGTTAACATTAACCTGACAGCTCACTTAAGACAAATTAATTTTCTAATCTGCATGCACTATGGTAACCCCTAATAGTATTTTCACTTCTTGCACTTTAAAGCATTACTTACGCTGCAATTACCAGATCAGTTTTGAGATATTCGAGGTTTCCATTATTTGATTTTTCCAGTTCATATGGAAATAATTTTATTTAAACAGTCTTTCACAATTTGCAAATCTAGACTTCAGCAATGTGCATGTGCACCCGTATGAGTTGGAAAGAGGTAAAGAACACAGTCAGACACATGGAGTTTTCCATTTTCCATTTAACTGTATTGCTAGATTGGACATGGTAAGAAAGGAAAGGGATTGGGTGAGGGGGAGGGCTGTTTGTTTTTTTAATCCAGCAGTGCCTCTTAAGTACATTTGCTATCAATCACTTTTGGTGGAGGGGGGAAAAAAAAAAGTCCCTGATGCAAGCAGATTTTCCTAAATGGCATTATTACAAATCCAACATGCTCAGATGTTGAGAGAAACTCAAACTTCAAGATGTAAATGTCCTGATATGTTACCAGGCTACTACCTATAGTAGCTAAAATTTACTACGTTAGGAAGATTGCTAGCATTTTCCCCATCTTGCCATTATAAGGCATGACTAGCCTACAATTGAGATCCTAAAAACAGCTGATTAAATCTCTAAAATGAAAGGCTATGATACATGCTGGAGTCAAGTCTAGAAGAATTCTCAGATACTGATGAGAAGGTATATATTTGTTTTACAAGCTCCAAAAGGTTTATGAGAACACTGCCATTTCAAAAATCATTTCTCATGTCAGCCACAAATTTTCCCATTTGTCTGTTTGTCTAATGGTTCCTCGCTTCTTTGACATTTGATAAAGCCACATTCCACCACTAGTTTGACTAATCAGCATTTCAGAAAGCAAGACTACTAAAAATCCCAAGAGCTGTTCTCAAAAGGGAAGCACAATCTTTCATTTGAAAAGGATGCAACTGAAGAGTATAATAGCAATAATGTATCTGAACTGAAGTAAAATATCTTTTCAAATATCTAGGCCTGGATACCTTCCAATTTATTTAATGTTACTGTGCCACTCCATGTGCACTATGAGTAAGGAGAGCTGGGGTTTTTTCTATTACTTGGCTGCCTCTCCAGTTTTGGATTCCAAAATATTCCAACACTCTTCAAAATATTACACCTAAAGCTCCCTTTAGAAGTATTTTAATGACATTATTTTTGAGTTGGTGAATTGAGGGAGAGAGTATAGTCAAAACTTGTCATGAAACACTTGTCTTCTACTAATCTTTGTCCTACTGAGAGACAGATATGCAGAAAGATGATTTTGCTTGATCAGAAATAAACTAACGGCAAAAGAAGATGATCAAAAAGGCAGAAGGGGAAGGAAAGAACAAGTCACGCAACTAACTATTCCAGATTAAGCTTCAGACAAAGTAGCACCCATCACATAGATAGGAATGTTTACAGAAGTCCAAGGAAAGTTGTTTCTGGCAAAAGTTGCCTGAGCATGCTACAGGTAAAACTCTCATGTCTCATAAATGCAGCACAGAAGATTTCATTTACCTTTAATAACAGCAGCTTGCCTGTCTCTGTGAGCCATCTGTTTGATTTAGTGCCTGGTTGCAGCCGCAGCAGACTGGAAATGTATCTTTCTTTTCAAACACTCCAGTCATGCTCAATTAACCAGGTCATAAATTGATTGTTTTAATACACTATTTTGAAATGAAGAGGTTAGCTTTTAATTGCTACTTGCAACATTCAGAGCAATATGAAAAATCCATGACCAAATTCTGGAATGAATTAAAGAAAAAGAGAAAAAAGGGGGGAGGGGAGGAGGAGGGTAACCCTCTGCTCAATCTCTACCTAAATAAAAGCCTTTACTCTTTCTTAGGTGTATCAAAGTACCCTCTAGAGCAAAAGAGATTAAAAGGTATGTTTAAAAGGTTACAGTACATTGGCTTTCACTGTAAACGTGAAAAATATCCATTTCCCCCCTACAATGATAAAACATAAGGCAAGGAACATTCAAGCAGCTGGATAATTTAAAAGGTGAAGAAGATTTTGTTAAGTCTAGAATTCATTTTTAAAATAAGTTCAAAACAATCAACCTATTATTTCTTATCAGAAAGTAATATGCTTTAATAACTCCACCATAAACCTCGATACCGAATCAAGGCTGTAAATTAGATGTTGATCATTTTTATTAATTATCAATTCAGCACAAAGCAGCCATATCATTTAGAAGCCATCTGTGTGCCTACTAAAAAGCAACTCTTTAAAACTCATAAATACAGTTTGACAAATCAGGAGATAAGGTTAAGATCTTTTAGAATGCCAAATCTGAAAAGAGAACGGACACTAAGAGATTGTTACATTCTCCTTGCTATACAGCAACAATTAAAACGTACTTAACCTCTCAGCATAAGAAGCACAGTTGCCTTTCTGCAGCTGTCAGATGGATTCAGGGATTAATTAATTTGTCCTGTGGAACTGTTAATCTATTGTTAAGAGTACTCACAATTCAAAGCAACATTGCTGGCAAAGCATTACATAACACTACAGTAAAAAGTGGTTCCTGTGTTACACAAAACAGACTCTGGGAACATCTGAAGCTGCCTGCCCCTCCTTCCAACCTCCCAGTTTCAACCTGGGGATGAGAGAGGTGTAGCAAGCTGAACAATTTCCATCTTCTACTCTAAAGACTAAGTAATGTCTTGTAAATATATATATATTCATTGGGACATTCTAGGTTAGTCTCCCCTTACATAGGCTTAGCTTGTTTATCAGAAGAACCTGTACTCCGTTTCTTCCATTATATAGTCCTAGGTGAAAGATTTTCTAGACTTCTCGTATTTTAGGATTAATTATTAACATAGGACTCAGGTCTTCCTATGTGTATCACAGCAGCATTAGTAATGACATCTTAGGTATAGTTCAGAGGGAAAAAAAGTGCACTGAGGCTATTTTTCTTCCTTTTCCTCTAATCACCATCTGCACTAGGCCTTCACTAGTAGTGGGTTACTTCCTTCCCCACTCCTAGCTTAATGCTGTTAGCAAAAGGTGACAATAAGAAACTAATCTGGGGGAGAAGAAAAAAAATGCTGACTAGAAAAATAATATTCAAGTCTCCAACTTCCTAATAAAATACTACAGGTTTAACTTGCATTTACATCTGTCAATGATTCCGTGAAAGCTCACATGTTCCCAATAAGATTTTCATATGCATATTCATATCTATTCACTTTTGTTACATATGCAAAGCATGAAGTTTCATATCACAGCTTCCTACAGAAGCAAAACCATTTTAGCATATTCTTGCTCTACTCTGCCTCAAGTCACTAATACCTTTTTATTGTCACAGTTCACCAATCCCTCAGTTGTGCTGATGAAACAGTTTAAGGACCATATACATTCATTCCTTCAGTAGACAAAAAAAGCACATTCTGAAAAAAACCTTGTTTATATACCATTTCCTAAGATATGCAGCTCTTTCATATTTGACATGTTACAAGGATAAATTTACTAATATTCCCTCCAAAAAACTAAACTGCTTTTCAGGGAATCTGCCACAGCAACAAAGCATGAAGACATTAAGGAAACAATGTTAAAAGATCAGGGAAGCTGAAAAAAATAAAATGCTAAAATGAAGACAATTGTAGAATTAAAAGACCTTAATTCATCGAGGCGTTAAAACTCAAGTCTTCAGTAACTTGATCATATAATCTGCCTCTCTCCTCCTTTATTTCCCCCTGCCCCCAATAATGGACACTTCAGTTTCAACCTTTCTGTTCCTCTGTTCTAAAAGCAAAATAATGTCGCCTAATATCACAAAAAAGTAAACTATTGATATTTTGGGGGGGGGGGGGGAAATCATACATTGTTACAAACATTAAAATTAACTTTCTTGTGGGCTATTCTGTAGATTAAAACCTGAATGGTATACTGAATGTTTCTAGCTTTTCTTTCCTGGCCAATACAGGGGGATGATTGCATCTTCAGCCTCAATAGATGTTTTGGCAAAGATATGCAGATAGTGGACAATGATTTGGGAAGATGAAGGTTATTTGGGAGTTTATTGGTAGTTTTATTGAAGACTCTGCATAATCTTATATTTTCCTTGTTTTATTGGGCTACCTCTTCTAGACTTTGTTTTACAAAAAGTTCTTTGACTTTATTCAATTTCATTTAGACTCTTTTTTTCCCTCCTAAAAATAGGATTTTATGTTCATCGCCTGTACAGATACAAGCATTCTGCCTTTACTACCTTTTGATCCTGTTGGCCAATGGCAACCAAATTTGATAGACTGCAAGATCAACTTTCAGATAATTAACTTCCCATAGCTTTTGTCCAAACTGATGTCCAGGCAGGGCAGAGACACCTTGTAAGAGCCTCCCAAAGCCTAAAATAATAATAATAAAAAAAGGTCAAAATGGCATTGCACATGAAAAAGGTTTCCATTAAAGAGTGCCATCAAACACAAAATATAGATATGAAAGAAACCAGTCTACACTGTTTTTTGGAGTTTACAGAGCTAATTTAAAAGATGAAATAAAAACAGCTGATGTTATTCTAGTAGGATTTGAAAAGTAAGTTTCAAAATAGTACCTTTTGAGTATGTCAGGATAATTATGATAATAAAACGAGTCTTAAGCACACTGATTTTTTTTCTTGAGCACAACTTAGAAGATGACTGTATAAAATTATTTTTAATTTTTTACCCAGAGAGCAACTATCTTAGATCATAGGATTTCAATTAATTCTCAGGAAAAGTACAGTCACCGACATTCACAATTACCATACGTATAAGGGATCAGTCCAAACTGAATTAAGTTCTGTTATGAAGGAAGAATTATGCAAACAACTATAAACTTAGCTTGATACATGACTTATCTTCTACCTCATAGCTGCTACAATACCGTATGGAAAAGGCTTTCTTTTCCTAGATTTGTTCTCTAAAAATTTTTAGTCTTTCAATGGTCATGTACATCATACCTTAAAACACATACCATCCATACTTGCCTTTGCAGTTTGTCCACAAAGCTGAGTTTCAGCTACTCTCAGTCCTTTCACAATACTGCATCTATCTATACCCTTTGTAATTTCTTCAGGTGGACAAAGTACTGAAGAACAGAAATGTTTTTCTCCCAGTTTTCTGAGCACTCGCTGCAGAGCCCTATATCCGAGTAAAATACGAGTCACCTGCAGTCCCACCAACGTTTTCTAGTCAAAAATCCATAATTTGTTTTCCATATTGGCAAAGAGAATTATATTTTGGAGATAATCACTAACCACTACATCTTCAGTGATTGGCTTATTACATTTATTTCCCTGGACTTCAGAGTTATAGGTTAGTCCTTCTTTTGCATAAAAACGCTTTATTAATGAGCTCAATCAAGAATACTCCTGCTTTATATATAACATCAGAAGCTGATAGAATTAAGAGGGTTTAGCTGAGAGAATTAAGAGAATTTAAGTTTTTGGCTTGATAGAGAAGCTAGAATGCAAGAAGTTTCTATTTTTCCAAGCTGCAGGATTACCCAGAGATTACCCTGTGATTACCCAGAGATTCGTACTGTTCTTCTCAGTCTCACTAATAAGGTATTTGGAGATGATTTTTGATTATGTTAAAAAATTAACACCATGTACCATACTAAGTACTTCTGGAGCAAGAGGCAATCTTTAAAAACATCAGGATGATACATATGTAATAGTTGTTTTTATTATAGAACATCATGTTAGCCAAAGAAACCGGAACAGTGACATAATCCAAAAAAACCCCAAGGCATATAGCACCATATTCCTGGTAATTTAAGTTGGCATTTCACTAACTACCAAAGTATTAAAGTATAAACAACTAAATTCACTTGGCACTAATTACTTGTCAATCTGAATAAATACAAACCCTTACCACATGACATGACATGACACAACATACCTGTGCCCCTTGAACTACTGCCATCCTTCTAGCAGTGAAATACACCCTTTGGCAAGAAATAAGCCTTGCCGCCAAGAAATACTGGTGCTCTCGGTGCTTCAGTTGTTCTCTATCTGCCCTTTTTCACCACACACTATGATGATTTTCCTTTCCAGGAATCAGCTTTAAGAGGAAGTATTGCAAGTTAATTTGCAGTTAGAGAAAGAAAGACTTGTTTTATGCTGAAGACAAGCAGCATGCTTCATCATCTGATGTTTATGAGCTGCGATTATGCACATCTTCCACTTAAGTTTAAATGAAGGATTTCATGTCTACCAGATAATATTTCAGACCACTGAAAGGATTGTTGACCTTGCTACAACAGGCTCACACAGCTGCTAAATGTACTGATTTGGGAATAAGCTGTAAGGTATACTATGCTCCATATATATGCTCATATATATCTCCTTACATTTTGGAGAGCTTACATTGTCATAGGAAATTTTGCCTTCACTGCTCTATATCTTCCCCAAGAATCATAATACATGCAGCAGTGAATGAAACTCTGTAAAAAATAGCTTTGCTTTAGAATACTGCTGCCCTTTAAAAATTGCATAACTCATTAAACTTTTACATGCAGGCTATTGCTCACATTACCCAATACAGTTGTTGCCATTATTTAGTGTCATTTCTATAAATATTTACTGAATTTATGTAATCAAACGTTCTTCATACCCACTATCAAACAACAGGCTACAAATGACCCTAGATTTTTAATTCAAGGTTTTGAAGAGAGAGAATATAAAAAACACACACACTGGACTCTTCCAAATATTAAAAGATATTTAGGAGCAGTGTATGAAAATTAAATTTACAATCACACCTAAAAATCACATTTGACCACCTAATCAGATTTTTTCCAATGTTTAAAAAATTGGGGGGGGGGGAGGGGAGGAAGGGGGAGGGGGAGGGAGAGAGAGAGAATTAATGAATTATACGCTGGGACAGATTCCCAAATGATGCAGACTCAGTCAAGCTATATTTATTACGTACGTTCTAAAAACAGCCCATTGTTTCTAAAAAACACAGTAGCCTCTTACAGAGGACAGGAAGGCTCCAGGTCTCTAAAGAAGCTAAAACTGGAAATAGTGAACATAGGATTTATTATTTATCAAATTACAGATGTACTTAGCAGTGATTTTAATTATACAAAGTTCAGCTCTAAGATCAAGATCACTGCGTGAAACTCAACTCCTCTATATTTTAGACATTTCTTCCCCTTGTCTTCCCCCCCCCACCACTTTCCCTTTAATTTAGTTCCCTTTGCCTAAAAAGATCATTGTTTGATAGAACCATCCAGCAATGTGTGACTGTTTCCTAAAAAGCATTTTCTTAAGGACATAAATTTTGCATTTAGGACAGTCTATTCCAGCCAAAGGTATGTTCTATACATATGGTAAATCTTTTCCTGCTATACAAGGAAAAACAGGATTGCAATACACTACTGGTCTTAAAATGTGTCCCCTTTAGCATACCCTTTCATGCCAGGTTTACAGCAGTATCATTGGTCCAATCACATACTCAGTCTTAATAACTGTTTTTCTCTTTTTTTTCTTTTTTTTTTCTTTAAGAGGTATTCAAATCATCTTCAGTAAGAGCACTCCATGTAGAGAAAGAACTTAAAAAAAAAAAAAAAAAGTCAAGCTATAACAGAATTCTTACTTTCTATAGAGGCCATTTCTCCTGCTACACCACACCAACTAAATAACTGCACTGCACAAATACACCTCCATCCCCGTGGGATAGCTGTCAAAGATACTACAAAAATTCCCATTCTACCTTTATCCAAAAAAAAAAAAAAAAAAAAAAAAAAAAAAAAAAAAAGCAGCTTATCAAGAAACAAATAGTTTCGGTTCCCCCCACCCTTTTTTAAATGATGCTGCACTTACATCACAGGTGAAAAAACAACATTGTCATTCTTCCTCCAAAAGTTAAGCAAGAAACCTAAACTAAGTCCAGGTGTGGAAATAAACTGTATTATTTCTAGATGATTCAACTAGCTGACAGGATGGCAACAAGCTCTCTGAATCTGATTAACCAAGAGAACTGTTTTGGTAGTTTAAATGAGTATGTTCGTTTGACCAACACTTTAGCCTTCTGATGACACATCTAAACTAGTTCTTCCTGCTTATGAAGGAGATTTGATTTGAACACTGGTTGGCGTAAGTGATATGCAGAAATTAGACACCTGAACAAAACACATTTATTTGCACAACTCAGTAACCATTATATTATGCAGTTTTGTCTACTCAAATACACCGCAAGGTTTAAGTCTCATTTTATTTTGTTAGTTCATTTCACTTTTAGGTCATTCAAAAGCAGGACTTTTGCTTTTATGCAGACAAAATTGGAGGGCAGTTTCCAGTTCCAAATATTTCTGGCTTACAGCCCAGAGCCTTTGTTGCTCTGAGATGAAATAGTCTCAGCTTAGAAAAGGAAAACAGAAATCGAGTGCAAGAAGAGACCTTTACCAACAGCTACTGTTGGCTTCCCTTTCAGTGACCTCAAATGTTGCAGCACGTTTCATCTCTTCACCTCCTACCACTGTTCATCCTGTTGTTTAGGCCCAGCAGCAGGATTATGTACAAACAATTGTAAGAACAGAAGAAAATGGTAACATTGTATTTTCATATATCTCATTGCCAACCTGCTGCCTTGAGCAAACTCAGAGCAGAAGAACAAAACTCACAAGATTCCAACCGTATATATTTTTTCTTGCTGATGGAAGACATCAGTCTTGTTATCTAACTTGTTTTCTCTATTGAACGCTGTTGTTTTGCAACTGTTTTCATCCTCGACATTAAACATGGGCCTACCTATACCTAAGGCAGCTGTTTAAAGATGAAGAGGCGTAACTTCTGCATTTTGCTGACATACCATCTTCTGAATTTCACAGAATAAACTGCTGTATAATAACTAATTTCCAATTAGTTATTAGCATAGATTTAAACATGCTCCACAACTGGTTTGCAACTGTGGTCTGAAAGAGATTATTTAAAAAGAGTTGCCCATGCCTCGCTACAAAAGGTAAATCTCTGTCTTCCCGGAGGAGACCATTAATAAATGAGCTAAATAATAGTAGCTCCCTGATTTATGCATAAATACCAGCTTTTTCTGAACACCTATAATAAATATCACATTACTATTGTAACATAATATCATAATACCATATCAGGGGAACTAAACTTATCTGTCATAACAGTAATCTAACCTTACCTTCTAATCCAGAGAATTAATCGGAAAATCTTCCAGTAAATATTAAGAGTTAAAATAATATGGCCACATTCCATTTCTTTTCATTTCTCAAATATTTCTACAGCTCTTGCCTAACTTATGTTTTCCATTTCATTACCAATATTGACTAATTGATTGCACAGCTATTGTTACTACTTTATGGGCAGCAAGCGTCCTATAGTCCTATGAGCTAACGTTGCATCACTGCTAAGCAATTTACATACCCTACTAATTAAGTTCTGGAACAGCAAGTTAATTGCTATAAATGTCTTGCATATTTCTGTAAAGAGCTTGGTTTTCCCCTCTTAAATGGATACCCATCTCCCTTAGACCTCTGGTACTACAAGAAAACAATGTTACCATTTCTTTTTCAGAAAATGCTCTCCAGGAGTGAAAGTAAGAACTGGCTTGATCTGTTACAGCCTAGATCAGTTGCCCCTGATCCTCTGCCTTCTGCAAAGGGAGACTGAGAGTAAGAACTACATTGGTTTGATTTTTATTTGTTATTGCTATTAGACAGATATTTTTATCATGGCAGCTTTTATGAAAGTCTTTTTGACATTCTTTTATTAATTCTTGAGCTTAAATTTTGTAAATTGTCCAGTGTTGAGGCTAGAGCATTAGAGAAATTAAACAAAATTATAAAGGAGTTTGGGAGATGTCAAAAATAATTACATTCTCAGTGAAGGTGACTTCTAGGTACATGTACAGGACCACTGGAAAATAGAGCTCATAAGGTTTAGATATCACAGTTCAATAATTGTTTATGAACATTTCCAGTATTCCAACCGCTACACAAACTGTATATTAAAGTGCATCTGCAAGCTAGACACAAGTCATTAAGTTACACAGTGTACCCACAGGTATTCAGCCAGACCACTTATTTCATCCCACAGATAAATGTGACAGAGGTAAGACTGGCCTCCTTACCATTCAGCTTTTAAAATTAGAAAGCCAGTATCAAAATTTTCTGCACGAGGAGTAATTCATTTCTTCAACAACTTCACAAAACACATTCACATCCCTGAAAAAAAACTTACCTGAAAACATTACCAGTGAACTACATCAGCCTGTTAGCAACAGCCTTGCTTTCATTAAATTTGGTGCAAATTTTACCACTACTGTCACTGGAAACAGCATTTTCTATTCTTGAAGCAATGATCAGGTAAAGGTAACTAATCTTTTGCCTTTCCAAGCAGGAAGTTTGACATTAGTATTTTCATTTGACGTTTGCTTCTTCATCGATTTCAGTTTGGCCAATTAAAAACTAAATCATTATTAAAAATTTATATCAATTCTTGACATTTGTACCCTTGTTATGCACTTTTGGTCCACAACTGACTATATAAAAATACTGCCTTGCAAGTATAAAGCTAAAGCAAACTTCCTGGTAACCACACATGGGCCTTACCTCCATCATAGTGACCACATGACATGGACTCAGTAGGTAAATGACAGTCTTGGTAGCAAACTTGAACCCCACCTCCAGCCCAAAGATGAGACAGAGAGCCACCAGTAGCAGATTTTTGCCCAAGCTCTCCTGCTTAGCCTGGGGCTGCTGTAGCAGATGACCCTCCAGCTCCCTGCAATGCAGCTGCCTCAGCTTCCACAGGGACAGAAGGATCTCCACAAAACCCACACTGAGGAAGACCAAGCTCTCCAGCAGACGCTGCTGCCCGGAGAGAAAGGCAGCGCATTCTGGCCCTCCATTGCCAGCAAAGCTGGGCTCCACCCCCTCCGTACAGCCAGTCCAGGAGATTATGGAGGCTGTAACGGGACATGGTGGGATAGTGCCTCTTCTCCTCCCCGTCACTGTCCAGGAACAGGTAGGAGCAAGATGGAATCAAAGCCAAAATGCTGTCGGGCTGACGAAACATGAAAAGCAAGGACGTCCCCTCTGTTCCCTCCCGAGCTTCAGGAGAAGCCAGCAGCCCACAACAAGGCTACACTGGGGGGTTTTTCCTCTTGACGCCAGGACGGTAACTGCAAGCAACAGCCTGCAAGGGGAGAGGAGTTACAGATGAACGGGGTCACTGCACAGCGGTGCCAGCCGCTCGCCCCGAGACCCGTTACCCTCCCAGCCCCGTTAACACCCTTCACTCTCCTCCGCCTGAGCGTTACAGGACTGCCCTTCTCCTCGGCCGGCACTCCCACGTGCCCCGCCCCGCGGCCGCCTCTCTCCCCTTACCCGGCCCCCACGCCGTCCTGCGCCGGGCTCCTCGGCTCGCTGCCCTCGGCCTCGGCCTCCCCCGCCTGCGCGCCCTGCTCCCCCTGCCCCTCGGGGCCGTGCGACAGCCCTGCGCGTCCAGCCGCCGCTGCCCGGGCGCCGAACGGCCGCTGCCCGGGCACCCGACGGCCGCTGATTGGACGCCGGACGGCCGCTGATTGGACGCCGGACGGCCGCCGAGCGGCCCCTCGCCCAACGGCCCCCCTCGCCCAACGGCCCCTCGTCCGCGCGCCCAACGGCCCCCCTTGCCCAACGGCCCTTCGCCCGCGCGCCGCGATCGGCGCCCTCAGAGCAGCGGCCCGGGACCTCAGGCAGCGGGAGCGGATCTCGGCTCCGTGAGGGAGCGCGGCTCAGAGGCGGGCCCGGCGCCCCCAGCCATGGGGGGGCAGAACTCCCACTAATACCTGTCATAGTTCAGCGCATGTTCTAGGGGATAACACATCCTATCTGCTATAGAAAAGACCTTCCTAATACGGATGAGTAAACTGCAGTAAGCAGAAATTACAGTTATTTCAAATAACAAAGGTTTGTAAAAAATACATACAACAGAATTCCAATAGCTAAATTGAGTTAAGATGTAACAAATGTCAGACTAATTGTAAATGTTTCAGTGTTTCAAAAAGAGATTTGGATAAATTATGCTCATCCCTTATGTGAGATTAGCTTTGCTACTTAATTTTTATGGAAGTTCTTATAGAAGGTCTTCGGCATTCCTTCATCCACAGCATCTGATGTTCAAATATTAACATTTTTTCAGTTGTGGTGCCTTAATTTATAAATAAACAGAGGGCCTGAAAATTCAGGAGCCAAGAGGTGCCAGGCAGACGCTGCAGAAATTAATAGAAGTTTATATAGAGGCTATTTTGGATGATACTGTTGTGTTTCTACTTGGGGAACATTTTTAAATGGATTAATCTTCAAGTGGAAATTGTGAACAAGTGGCTACCTGACAGAGGGTTTTTTTTTGGTTTTTGGTTTTTTTTTCCGCCTCTCCTCTTTGCCCTTATAGGTGAAACTGAGCACAAACTGAATCATATTGTCTGCTGCAAAAAGAAGTCATCCAACCCCATCTTTATCTGTCATCTCGTTACAGCATGCTCATGCTTCTGTATGAGCTCATTGTTAGAAGTTTTTTAAAAAGATCTATTATATATAAAAATATATATGTATTGAAAGGTGCTAATCAACCTCTCGCAGGTCACGTGACTGGTCATGCGGATCTAAAATCATATCAGATTTTTTAAAAAAATCTTCAATATATGCAGATGTTATACGGAATTTCTTACCAGTGTAATAATGCTATACTGATGAATAAACAATCCTGCAGGTTTTTAAGGACGAGGTCAGCAATACTTCCCACCGTGGCTTGGTTTTGTCTCCTTTTTGTACACAGCATAATGCACAACGCATTTTTGTCTAACTCTCAGTAGCCGTTGCTTAAAAATATGGTTCAAACTGTAAAGGTGTGCTTTTAAAATGAGTTAATGCCAGACCCTTCTGGACCAGAGTTTTGTATCACTAATTAAAAAAACTGTTACAAAGTCTACGGTCAATCAGATTTGTATGATATTTTATAAAAATGCTTAGAATAATCAGTCTGTCTACAGTGTTTCTAGGGCACCTACCTCCTCAGCACGCAAGTGCTGAGAATGCTACAGATGTTTTCTGTGTAATTGTGGGTTTATTTGTACAAAATGTGCAGTTCGCTGTGACATGCACTGGGACAGAATAGGTCTGTTTGCTTAAAGCTGATCAAGAAACGCTTTCGTAAATGGCCTTCCCTTGTAATTATGTTTATTGCCCTTTCAGATACGTCGCTGGTTTTAGAGAAAGACTTTTTTTTATTATTTGGGGTACTTTATAAGAAGTTAAGGTACAACCACGTAGCCTGTTTCACTGTTTTAAGTTGGAACGCTAACTTCCAATGAGCACTAATCAGTTTGCCTTATTCCATTAAAAGGGTTTTCTTTTAATTCTTTTGCTTAATGTTCCTAAAAACCATGCTCTGTAAACTGAGTTAGACGACAAACCCCTAGAGCTGACGTGAAGCTGCTGCTCAGTCGTGCTTCAAGCGGCCGCCTTCTGCCCCGACTGCTGTAGCACTGACGTCCCACCATCTCCGCCCCGCTGCTGCTGGTGGCAGGGGGAGGGCACGCTCGAGTTCTCACCTCAGATATACTGCTGTTTAATCGAGACAGTCCAATCCACTGGCACACCCTGGCGTTTGTATATGGACCTCCTTACTTGTCTTCAAATGTGCGGGGTTTTAAAATTGTTGCCTGGAGTAGGTTACATCTCTTGTGTGTGTTAGATCGAACCAAAGAAGCCTCCAGCCATGCCCAAATGCTGCTCCTAAAGCCTGCCTTCCAGTCCTTACAAAATCCCTGCAGGATTAAATGTATTAACTTTTTTATTTTTGTACAGTTTCTAACTGATTTTTGCTAGTGATGTTAATTGAATTAAGTTTATTTGGGGCGTCTGAGTAGCTACTCCATTTAAATAAACTGGTGACTTTCCTTTTATGTTGGAAAAAAAAAGAAAAAAAAGAAAAAAATAGAAAAAAAGGAAACCCAAAGTGTGCCTCTCAGATTTAAGGGTTTCTGGTTACATTTATTCTTAAGACCAGCAATGATTCTTTATATACAAAGATATGTTTTCCTCATTTTTTATTACTGTTAAAGAAAAAGTAAAGAATAAAAACCTCTTTCTTTGCTCTGGACCCAGTAATTGCGCTGGTACATAAACGCACTGAGAAAACAAACTTTTGTTTGAAACTTTTGTAACAACTTATGACTGTTTTTGTATATCAAAGTTGATTCTTTTCAAAATATTTGGATCTAGTTTCTAAGTTATTTTAGTGTTTTATATGTTACCAAAAAACTACTTTGAATTGTTCACCAGCATCCTGAGTTATCTGTAATGCAACGGTGACACACAATAGGCTTAGAGCTACCTGGAGTAGCTTGTAAGGCCTCTCTCTTTTCCTTCCTTCCTTAGCAACTTGATTGATTACAATAATATCACAGATTACCTGAAACCCCTTCCTTTATAACTAGATCCTCCTTCCTTCCACATTTAATTGCTATTAGTGTGAAGAAACTGTTGAAATGGGCATTTTAATATAAGTATGGCTTAAAAGATAAAAATGAGGAAAAAGCAAAAAAAAAAATAATTATATAGAAGGTTATCTGTGGGTCTGTGAGATATGGCTGTGGAAAGATATTGTAGTAGTTTTAACACTATTGTTATTACCTTTTAAATCATTTATCCAATAAAATAAGGAAAAAGAATCACCATTTCTTTTTATGTTTCTCTGCTTAATTGTGTGGCTTGGTCAGTTTTTTTGTTTGTTTTTATTGGAACATTTGAAATTCGTGTTTTAGATGCTAATGATGTTAGGAATATTTCTCTGAGATTAACTCAGTCTTTTCATTTTGCCTACTGTAGGAACAAATTGGACAGGTGCAGCTTGCAGTCTAATTCAGAAGTGAGTCACTGAACACTCCAACTTATATCAGCATTTCAGGTCCAGTTTTGTACTTTTTATGTCTAACTTTAAACACTGAATTATGTCCAGCATTGGGCCTCTTCCTCTCTGAGAGGTGGAAGTGGTTCTGACTTTCATAGAACGCAGCTTGGTTGCAGAACCAGTTACACTGGTGTGACCAATACGCTTCCCCGCGCTACAATAGGAACATTATTCAACAGGATAAATAGTACTAAGTTGAAAAATGAATTCATGCAGCAAAATTTATGTCAAATAATATCTTCAAGGAAATAATTTCAGTATACTTTCTTCATATTAATCTCATAGTAGAAGGTGTAATTTTAAAGAATATCAAGGTTTGCGTTGCCATGAGCGATTTATTTCATGTCGTGTCCAGCTAATGGGTACATTAGTCATGTTGTTAAAGAATAGCGAACTGAAACTGTCTAGAGGTAGCCGCTTAGCACAACTTCTATGAAACTTGCTTAGCATGAGGCGCTAAATTTGCTGAAGCCTTAGGCCGCACTTAGATAAAATAATGAACTTTTACTTAGTCCAGTAAGAAAAGGGCCTCAGAGCTGGTTCAAGCTAGGAAGATAAGGAAGTTACAAGCAGTCTGCATTCCTGCGTCTCACACTCCGAAAGGGAGGGTGTCAAGGCTTTGAAATAAGACCAGTGCAGGGCATTAGGACCTTGAGGGACAAAGCCTTAGCTCACTGCTGGGGCAGTGATAATTGTTATGCTTTAGAATCACCTCCTCCTCCTCCTCAGGACCTTGAGACACAACAGTAAGACCCAACAAAAACAGAGGTACAACCGTCATCAGAGACCGCAAAAAACAAAAATAAGGAGAAAAACAGCTTACCTCAGAATGACGATGAGACCCAATGAGGAGCAGGAGACCCCAGACCAAAAAATTACTATTGGTCTAACTACCGCGTGAGGGGTGGGAAATGCAAGTTGAAAAAACTGTAATTGCCCAGGATTTGTTTATGTTAGGGTCCCTCTTTGGAGGCACCCAGCTTGAGCTGTAATTATTGCACACGTGTCATTAAAATTTAATTATTTAATTTGTTTTGATTTGGCTCTGAACTTTTCTGCGGCAACCTAGGGTCGGGCCCTGTTATGGTGGCCGACAAGCCTAATTTCCATAACAATGTTGACCCCATTTTACAGGAAAAAAGTGATCGTTTGGATTTTTCGTTAACTTACGGGGTTCCTTCAATGTATGGTGGGCCAGGGAAGGAAATTTTTTCCCTTCCCCCAAAACTTTTAGTCTAAGGCAGTATGGCCATTTTAAAGTTTTTAATTTGGGAAGGAGATCCAGTGAGAACAGCGTACCAGAACCATTAGTTCAACAGCTGTAACTGTCAGCACTGGTTTTCAGTGTCCCTATAGTAACTCTGGCTTGGTGGCAGAGCTTCCTGGGGTGCCTGGCAGGAGGGGAGGAAGGCTTGGCCATCCTCCTCCCCCCGGCGTGGACAGCTATGCTCATGCTGAAGGGATGTTTGTTTGAGGAGGGAGGAAGGCGTGTGCTCCTGTGAGGCAGCAAAGCCCCCATCCAGCTGTGCTGATGACAAAACACAGTTCCCAAGACAGAGGGAAAACTGACTTCTAAAACCGTGTTTCCTGAATTAAATGTCTGTTGCACTGAGAGACATTTTCTGTTGAGTATGAGTGAAAGGGAACGTACTCCCTCTGTAAGACAATTATTGAGACAAAGCAGAAAATTTTAATGTGCCCCTGCGCATGTTTTTGTCTTTGACTAATCTAAGATTTGTGTCTCCTGTCCATAGGTGCAAATTCTTAAAAAAATAAATAACTAAAAAATGCATGTAATCTTCAGATGTTGAGGATTGATACAGATGTTACTCCACTTGCTTGAAGCCTCTATGTGGAAGATAAAATTTAACTCTGCAGGAAAAAGCTACTTAAGCAAATAGCTTAGACTGTCATTTTAGCATTTTACAGATTTGGTATCATTAGTCTGAAATTGGTAACATCTACCTAGAACTCATAGTTCACTGAGGTGTATACTTAGTGAAACTTCCAGCAAAAGTTCCCTGCTCTTCTTGCTCCTTCAGCCTGCTATGTAGTATTACACTGAAAAGAAACTAACACTGAGCATTAAGGATGCTTCAGAGCTGACAACTTACCTACATTGTTGGTATTAAACAGTGAAAGGCTGACTTAATGATTAGAGTTGCAGAGAGATTTAGAGAATAACTAGCAGTGGCAAGTGAAAAAGAAATTGCTCAGGTTTCCATAAAGCACTTGATGCTTAGGCAGAAGTCTAGTATAATGATTCTGCTTTAAGCATTGTTAGAGAAATGAAGCTGTGGTATTGATTCTGCTCCCAGACTGGTGAAAACCTCCTGCAACGCACATATAATAAACTCCAGTCAGAAAGGTGGGCATATTCAATATTTTCTCTTTCCAGGAACGGTATTTGCCAGGAAACTTACACAATTACATGCTTGCTGGTCTGAGACGGACTGGGTCACAACACTTGCAGTATACCTAAAGGTCCTTTAATTACTGCCAGAAACATTTGTGAAGTGCATTAGAGATGGAACTTCAGTTCAAGTACCTTCGAGTAGTTTTCTGGACAAAGTTTTAGGCTGAAATCTTCAGTACACGTTCTGTTCTATTCTCTGTTGTTCTAGTGAAGTGACGTAGAACAGGACAGGAAATAAACAACATTCTCTACCAAAGTTGTGGCAAATACAAAAACAAGTGCACAAATTACCCCTTATTTTCAAATGTCACATCATAATGAAGTGGAAGGAGAGTACAGAGAGACATCATATACTGTTTCCTGTGCTTTTCATCCATAAGATATGGACAGGAAGTATTTAAGCAATGATTAAAGGATCTGTCAGCAAGGTAGACTCAGGTTTCTCTTGTGGGGATTGCCAGATAACAGGCACAAGTCCTGCTTGAATGCTTAGACTATCCAGAAATGCTGATAATCGTTGCTCTCTTTTAAAGGAATGGCTACATGCAGAGTAGACCAAGACGAGCATTACAGACAGCTTAGAGGAGAATCCATATTCTTATCTGATTGGTGATTAGCTGTCAAATATTCAAGGCCCCCTAGAAATCTGTTAGTATTACAAATTGAAGTGGAAAGCCAAGTTCAGTTTTCCTACCTAGTTTTACGAAGTCATACGCAAGACGCACACAGTGCCTAGTAGGTCTAGAATAACAAAACTGTACAGTATCCCTTAAAATGCATTTATTTGTTTCAATATAAAGATTTAACAACTATTTGCCCAGTTGGCTGGACTTAGGGTGCAACAACAAAAAAATGGACCAAAATACAAAAACAAATACACAAATTAACCCTTATTTGCAAATGTTACCTCATAACCAAGTTTTAGCACATTAAAAAGTTTACAAAATGTAGAACACTTTTACAAATTATTCAGAACTAACAGCATAGGCGGCAGTTCAGCCCCCCACATCAATCCTTGCCCCTGCCATTCCAGTCTGTGCCTGGATAACATGATGCTTGAATGAGAGAGTTGGGCAACTGGAACTGCAAGTTTCCAAAGACAGCTTTGTGCCTCAGCCCAGTGCATGAGCAGCTCCAGCTCCCCGGCACAGTTGGCTGGCGAGAGTGATGTGGGCATGCTCGCTGTTCTGCCTGCTGCGTCCTCTGCAGCATTGAGAGAATGACTCGGTTGGTAAATGCAGAAATAATTTTTTTAAAAAGTACAAAATTTACCCTGAAGAAAAATAAAATCAATTTTAAAACCACCTTGGCTTTAACTAAGTTACATTAAAAGCTGCAAGACAGATTTAGAGCAATAGCACTGAGTACAAGATCACAAAACTCAACAGATGTGTTATGTATCTTGTCACTGTAAATATGAAAACATCAAGGTTGACCTCTGTCTGCCTGTTGAAACCTTCCACATACCAGCAGAAGGGCTGACATATGCCCTCTTCCTGATTTTTTGGCCTTTTCAGAGCTTTAACTGCTAAGACTAATTTAATTCATAACAGTCTGCCTCCAGTGAAACAATTGCAACAGCAAAAAAACCCCAGCCCATCTATATTTTTCCATTATCTATAAATGTATAGGAAACCAATGCCTGCAGTTTAGACACAAGACTTAGGACATAAAAGTACAGTGTTTAAATAGTTGCAAATAGCTGTTTCTGAAAGGAAATACAATTAGGTTTTACAAAACATTATCCAATATACAGAAATATCAAAACCCTGACTAAGGCCAGAGATAGAGGGATAGAACTGCTACACTGAGGTACTCTATAATCTTAAGGTGTGCAAATGAACCGCCTGTTCCTGTCTCCCAGCTTCAGCAAGGCAGCACCTGCTTAAGCACAGGTGGGCTTTGCTTATTAGCAGTGTTTGTCAAGCCCTAAGAAGCTGAACCAGAACCAAATATAGGTAGGTGCTCATAGACTGTGGTCTTCCATTGATTTATGTAAGTATGACCAAGAGCTGTTAATTTGCACCCTGCAAAGGCAACAAAGTGGAATTTCTTCTTTGGTGTTTAAATAGAAGAACGCTGAACACATAGACAGAGCTCAAACACTGCACACGCTGT